>NC_053450.1:28441057-28741057 GCF_015227805.2 Hirundo rustica | reverse complement strand
TAGACGGCTGGGGGTTGGTCTCTTTCTCCAGGCAGCAACTAACAGAACAAGAGGACACAGTCTTAAGCTGTGCCAAGAGAAATATAGATTGAATGTAAGGAAAAAGTTTTTTATGGAAAGAGTAGTAAAGTACTGGAGTGTACTTTATGGGGAGTGGCGGAGTCACCATGCCTGGACTGTTTAAAAAAAGACTGGATGTGGCACTTGGTGCCATGGTTTTAGTTGAGGTGTTGGGGCATGGGCTGGACTTTATGATCTTAAAGGTGTCTTCCAACCTAGTGATTCTGTGATTATACACAATGAACCTCTCCAAGGCTGCCAATTATTTTTCTCATATGCATGATATCCAAAAAACTTGACCATTTTGATAACAAACAATTTTTCAAAGTTATGCTTGACAAAGAAAAATCTAGGAGAGGATTTACAACCAACATGAAAAAGCAAATAGGTTTTATATAATCTGATATCTCAGCTGCCACAAGAATTGTTTCATCCTTTTTTCTGAATACAGGATCTAGCCAACTTCTGTCAGAGATGTTCTGAGTACACTGATTATATTAATCTGAATGTTGCAGTGATAGAAAATTCTAATGGGCAGCTCTTTCACCAGATTAAGTTTTAGAAAAGTTGGAACAGATACTACATTTCAGATAGAATCTCTCTACACACTTTAAAGGAAGAACCACATTAATGGATCACCTTTGCTTATGTAAGTATTGTTGCACAGCATGAGGTGCTTTTTAAACATCACTGTTTATTCAAATAGCCCATGATAAATACTGGTTTATTGTCAAAGCCTTGCTCTTTATTTCTGAATTTAATTATTTAAGTATGTTTTCCTCTTATTGAATTTTATCTTGGTATTAGACTCTTCTTTGTATCGAAGTTTATCTTTGGTCCCCCAAAGCTCCTTCATCTCTTACCAAGTTATTAATACCATATATATATATATAAATATATATATATAAAAGAATGTATCTGAATAGAACAGAACCCATAGAATATAACAAAATGGGTTCCTGTTAGTTGTACAGAAGACTGCAGACTGGGAAAACTTCTCAACCACACAGATTTATGCTTAATGGTACTTTTGCTTGTCTGGTCACACGGATCACATAATTTAACTCTAAGAAGAGAGTAAGCCTATCCACAGATGACTCCTTTTGTGGATGAAGAGCTGTCAGTGGACTAACAGCACAGTCCTGGGGCATTCTTGCTTGAGCAGTCCTCAGACACAGCAGGAAAACCCGAGGATCAGACAACTTATCCGGGCCATGATTGCTTGCTTGGATTCAGCACCTTTCCTATTCCTTCCTACATCACCATGTGACACACTACATGTCATATGAGTCCTAGTCTTGGGGAGAAATGGTAAACTTCTTGGTTCTTAAGACTGGCCATTTCATTACATGCTTTCAAACTATTATTATGTTACTATTTTGTAATTCTCTAATATTTCCTGAATGGTAGTATGTATAAGCTCCTAGAGCTGACATTTCTGTATTATAAAAAGTATAATGTCTTACAGACCAAAGAGTAAATGGTTTAGATGTATACTCAAAGATGAAAAAGCTTCAGAGAGTGATACAAATTCTAAAAAATAAGAGATTTTTCCTTTAAACAGAAATATTAATACCTAGAAATAATTGTGAAAGTGAAATATTTTTGCCAAACATTTGATGGCAAAGACTAAAGGCTTCACATGGAAAATTTAAATATTTATTTAAATAGATATTTCGGCGTTTTAATTTTTCAAACCACTGACAACCACACTGAAAATCAACAGAGTTAAGCCAATTCTTGACCTATACCTGACACAGCTGATTTAAAATGCTGAGTGCTGTATGACTTGACTTCCAAAATCTGAGTTGAAATACCAAGATCATTGTCTCAAAAGAAGTCTTTTGCCAATATCAAGATATTCTTTAATTTAAGATAGACCATATTTAAGAAAGAAAATCTTCTTCAGATAGAAATCTCTAAACTAATTCACATTTAGCAATTTAGTTTTAGACTCCACTGGTGTTTCAAAGGTAGCCTAGAAGATACTCAATAGGCCAAACCAAGAACCCAGAGAAATTTAAGAATTCAAGTCCATTTTCAAAATTTCAGCTGAATTTAGCTTAGTTGATTTGGCACATAAATCCAAAGTGATAACCTATACAAAAAATAACTTACTGTGGGTAAAGAAAGGGTGTGTTGTAAGGTTCACGTTGAAACATGAAAGAACATACTAGCAGAAAATATGCTGAACCAGCAATGAAAGATTATTCTTAGGGGTGCAGAGTGGATAAAGAAAAGTGCTATTGTTTCTCTACTTTTGATAGCCAAACACTGTTTAGCTACCATAAAAACCTGTGCTTTTCCAACAAGCATTTTTTCCTTTCAAGTATTCTAAGAAAGTTGTTGACTCAGAAATCGCTATTTATCTGATGTTTCCTCCATCTTTACAGCTCTGATAAGAGATTTTCACTATTAACTTTGAAGACACTGAAAACAACTAAAGACTGACCTATATACAAAGAACATATTTATGTTCATGAAATTTCAGTTTTATGAGGAACAAAAGCAGAAAATAACTAAATAACTACTAGATCATTCCTGCAAGAGAATACAAACCCCTGGATCTCTTTCTATGCAGGAGATAAATATTCAAGAGTTAATTCCTTTAGCATATAAATTAGGAATGAAGTTTGAAGCACACTAACAGCTTCAGAGGAAATTGTAACATCTGATTTACATCAATGGTAGCTGTTTCATGTCTATTTGAAAAATGAGGAATCACCTCTTTCTAGTCATTAACACAGTATGTGTTTTATATGCATTAAAATCAGAAAAAAAATAGAACATGTGACAAAAATGTAAGACACAAAAGAAGTGAGATAAGATAGCTGACAATTTACCGGTTTATAATTCCCACCTTGTCATTAAGCCTGGAGAAATCTGTGTACCGTCTGAAAACCACCCAGCTTTCCTCCGGACTTCTTTTCACCAATATTTTGTATACCTGCATGGAAAGACAAAAATATCAGAAAGATGTGCAAAACTTCACACTGCGTTGTCTGGAAGGCTGAAATGATACTTTATTTCTTAATGAAACAAAACTTGTGGATAAAAAATTCTTAATTCAAGAAATGCAAATAACAATTATCAGTACAAAGAGATTAAATTAATTTCAGAATTTAAGTATGGAGTTCCTGTAATTCCTAAATACATATAACTATTTCTGTCTGTAAGAAAGAATGTATTGCCCAGCAGAACAGAAGACTCGGCTATCAAAAAAAGTAAGGGAAGCGTGTTCCAGTGACCTACTTCAACCTTTGCTAAATTACAGTTTTACTCATTGATCCTGGAAGCCTCTCTGGTTTTAAGATGACTGTTAATAATCAAGTTCTGAGTGTGATATTGTTTCAAAATGTCTCATATGACTTGCTTCACAAGGATAAATGATGAAGAATAAAATTACATCCCCCTTTGCATTTGTTTCGGACATTAGGTTTTGTCTTTCCAAGCAAAATATGACTTCACTAGAAAATTGCATCAGATTGAGTATACCAGCACTGCACAACTGAGGTAATGGATACTTTGAATCACATTTAGCAAGACAACAGCACAGCAGTACCATACTCCTATTTAAAAACAAATGGATAAAGAAACAAAACAACGATGGATAATGATACTACAATTATATTTTAGGGGTATTAATAATCCAATGCCTGAACACAATGAATCTAACAACACAACTTCAACTAGAAAACATTAAACAGCGTCTAATGTCATAACCTTACTCTCTCCAATGTAAGGAAAGGCAGGTTCTGCAATTGTACTGGATTATTTTTCCCCGTCTGTATGTAAAAAATATAATACAAGAAAGAAAGAGTTATTTTTAGAATCATAATGATAAACAAATCCTCCTTTAACCAAACTCTATTTGAAACATTTTCTAATCTGCTAAACAGTAAAATCCTTTCCAGGACTTCACGCTGTCACAGCAGGTTGTCTTAGCTGATAAGTGTATTTTTCTTACCGCAGTCCCAACATGTGATAACCCCAGTGCTAGCCAACTTCTGTACATGTCTGAGACTGTTTCTAGTAATTTTTTATTCCATAATATATTAAGTTCCAGATAGTTACAGAAATTACAGATAACTAAGGTGCAAAACAAAAGCAATTTTTCAGCAATTACTTCTCTTATCTGTTTTAAATGCAATTTCAATTTCAAGACGCATCATCTGTGGAAGTCATGAATTGTGACAGAGGAAAAAGCAATTAGCTTTTAAAATTCAAGCTGCAGGACATGCTTAAGAAAACAGCATTACAATATATTTTTTCTGTCTTGCATTTTATATATAAATGCTTATCCAAATATGTTATTACTTTGCTGTCATACTAAAAGTATAAGCAGTTTTATTTTCATAAATAAAATTAAGAAATAAATGTAAAATTGTGATGACTCTGCTAGTGCACAGTAAAACACAGAATAAGAAACTTTGGATATGTGTGTGAATTTACTTGCCAATCAGTATTCTGCTCTAAGTTCTACAAAAGCATCGTTTAAACATGTATATAAGAAAAAATTGAATCATTTCCAAGTGAACATTAGATAACTTAAAAAAAAAAGTTCGCCAATTACAGTGAACGTAACTGTAACAGGGAGTGCAATCAACTTGCGATTACTGGCCTCAAAATTATGGGCAACCTGAAACAAACATGTTTTGTTTTCCTGCCAAAGTTAAAAAAAAAAAAATGTGGTTGGGTGTTTTTTGGCTTTTCTTTAAGGTCTACAATTAATGAATAAGATGTAGAACATTACAAAAACACCTCCCAGTTCCTTCATATAAGATCTTGGGTAAAAATCACAAATTAATTCAACAAATTCATTCTATTCCACTCAATCATGAATTGCTTTATTCTGTAAATAAATTCTAAATTCTATTCTAAAAATTATGAATGAAAATATACCCATATGTGGTAACAATCCCTGGCTGATTTAGCATCTCATTATCATATCTACTTGGATTAAAAAAAAAAAAAAAATTGCTAATTGAGCATTCCAGGACTGTGAATTCACTGAAGACTAAATGTTTACAAGAGGACATTTTTCAGCCTAGGTTTTCTCTCCCATAAGCTTCAGCAACCATGTAATCTAACATGCACTAACATCTAACTCCTGAAGTCTGGACATCATTCAGCTGAATCAGATTCTTATTTTTGGAAACTATGAGATGTTACCAACAGCAAAAAAAGAATTCAGCAAATGAGTCTCCTCTCTTTTACAAGTAATTTTAATTTGATTTCCACTGTCTTCCATCTCACTGATTTAGCACTGCAAAAGCAACTCAAATTCCTGGGACTAATTACTTGCTGGCTTTAATGCACAACAGCACACTGCATGCAGAACATGCAACTGAAAACAAACAGTTAATTGTGTGGTTTCAGAAATCAACACAGCAATAGAAGTGAAATTGGGAAGAGCAAAAATGCATCCAAGCATTTTACAATGGAAGAATGTTTCACCTGTACTGTGACCTGGCCTTCCACACACAATAAGGAAACAAAGTTGTCATTGTTAATACAGAAGAATACTTTACAAGCACACTGGAATATTTCTTGGCAATGTCTTCAACAAAGACACAGAAGAGCACGTCCAAAGAAGGGCAACAAGGTGGTGAAAGGTCTAGAGGGTAAGTCGTGAAGAGTGGCTGAGGGAGCTGGGGATATTTATCCTGGAGAAAAGGAGGCTCAGGAGAGCCCTTATGGCTCCCTACAACCACCTGAAAGGAGGCTGTAGCTAGGTGGGAGTCAGTCTCCTCTCCCAGGCAATCAGTGAGAGGACAAGAAGACATGGCCTCAAGCTGTGCCAGGGAAGGTTCACGCTGGACATCAGGAAAAATTCCTTAAGGAAAGGGCAGTTAAACATTGCAATGAGCTGTGCAGGGAGCTGATGGAGTCACCATCCCTGAGGGTGCTCAAGAAATGACTGGATGTGTCACTTTGTGCCACAGTCTGGTTGTCAAGGTGGCTGAACTCAATCTCAGAGGTCTTTTCCAGCCTAAATGATTCTGTGGTATTTTCAGACAAATCTTTGTACATACGACAATACTGACTGTTGTTTTGTTTTGAAGGTCATTATTTAAAACTTTTTTAAATCTAACTGGTTAAAAAAAATATTCTGCTCTTCTGTTATGCTAACATGCACAAAGATTTTTAGCAACTGAAAATCTCAGGAAAAGATGGTATCATTCTCAAATAATTAAAAAGCATCATTAGTTAACTTTTTGTGAAAAGATCTTGATTTCATTAGTATTTTAACTGTCACAAAGATTCTGCATTTCTCTATAAAAGAAAACAGGTGGCTAAAAAGTTTGTCTGCTATTTCCTTCGCCTTACCTATTTCTGGTTAATGCTGCTTGTCTTAAGTAATATAATTAATAATCAGTAACAGCTTCCATCAGTCCCACAAGCACTGCTCAATGTATTACCTCAAAGAAATATTTCAACCACGCCCATAAAAACAAATGTAGAAGTACATTGATATATTTATGGCATGCAAAAAAAATGAACTGCCAGCTACAGGGCACTTTGAGAAAAATCAATACAAACCAGTTAGGCTGCTGTTCTGGAAAAGATATGGCATAAGTTACTTCCCAGTCTGTTTTCAGAACAAATTTCCCCTTAGTAGAAACTGAGCTGGGCAAGAAGTTGAAACCTACATGTTTGCACTTTTGACAGAAATGCTGTAAGCTAATTGTAACTGCAAAGGGTTATATACGTAAAGGTTTCTTATCGCTCATGTCAAATAAGAGACTACATTTTATTTAAGAAATTTAACTACACAGAACTTATATAAATTCAATTTCACAAGAAATTGTAACTGCAAGGAATTCCTGACTTTTTCAGCAGAAATCGATACATGAAACAGAATTAATTCCTTCTATTCCACATACACAATTACAGGAAAGACTGCTCTCTAGTCCCAGTTTTCCCACCCCCTTCTGGTCAGGAAGTACTCTGAAGCTAAACTGGTAACATCCCTGAACTGCAGGATAAATTCCTGAAAGACAATGCAAAGCACATTCAATTGTTATCTTGTCATTACAGGATCAATGATACTGTGCCCAAGACTTACAGTGAATTTTGCCCTTTCCTCCATCACCTCATAGCCCAGAATAGTAGGTGTGGATGGTCGATCTTCCCAGTTCCTAGAATCTTCATTCTGCTCTATTTCTTCTACAGGCTGAGTACAGTATTCTATGGATGTATCCAGACCTGTAAATTTAGTCCTAACAAGTGGACTGCTACACGCAGATGATGTGGAACCAATCTGGTCAGGCATGCTCATCTTTTTAAAACTATCAACTGTAGAGTCCTCCAGCTGTCCTTTAGAGGAGCTGGAACTTGTTGAGATGCTCCCAAAGGAAGAACTTCTTTGGTTTCTGTTTGTAAAGCTGGATGATGAACTTCCAATAGGAATAGGAACAGGAACATATGGTGTTGCCATCCTTCATGAAAAAAAAGTCCTCAGTTTTTGGTCCAGAAATTTAAACTTCATTTGCTGTATAAACCATGTTTCATCTTGTTTTCAGGAACAGTACCTACAATTAAGTACAGAAAATATTGCTGTCATTTTTAAGGCAAAGCAACACTAAGAGCTTTGGAAAAAAGTCCGTATTAGCTCTGAGATGGTACACAGCAGTACTGATGGTAAAACATTTTCACAAGGAATTTGGCTTCATATAAAATGGTTGTATCTCAACCATTTGACAGACAGCTTTACAAGAGCTCTGTCCTCCACAGCTATAAAAATTAAAATGGCAAAGCAGTAAAGCAAGATTACAAAAGAGAAAAATCCTTTTGTCCTTTAAGACTTAAGTGCTATATGGTTTTATCCAGAGTCAACAATTTTTTGGCATATAAGAAGTAGTTACAGTGATGGTTTCATTTAAACACTACAAAAGGTTTTCTCAGAATTGGTTCTGTAAGACATCCACTGCAGACTAGGCAAGCCAAACACACAGGCAACAGTATACATGAATCAAAAGAAATGACAGAAAACAACTTTGGTGAAAACATTTTTGCATACTGCACATTCACTGAAGTATAATGGATCTGTTTTCAACACAAAATATTTTTTCAAAACAACTCTGTTGTACATAATGCTGCAGACATTTGTCACAATGTTAAATACGCACATTTTCTGGAGTCTGAATTGGAGCAATTAAGTTTTACAAGCACGCACATCAAAAGCAGGGTTGTTACAGCAGGTAGTTTTCCATTCCAGAAGATTAAAATGGGGAAAAAAAAAATAATGCTCAGAAAAAAGATAAAAAAAACCAATTTAGTATTTTCTCTTCAACAAAACAATTTCAAATGAGACTTTTATGTGCATGTGTACATATTTCTGGGAAAAAAAAAAAGGCAAAATAAAATTAAGACAGCAGTATCAAAGTGCCAAAAAAGCATCGTCTCCTCATTTTAACAACGTACCCAAAGAAGAGCTCTTACATGATGCAAATTAAATGCCACCTCTTTGGATTAACAGGATTTGAACCATTATCCATTTCACCCAGGAATAAACCAATCAACCAGGAGGCTGCAGGAAGCTGTGAAATGGGAAACTGCCAACCTGATTCACATCAGACACTCAATCATCTACTGCAGCAAAACCAAATGAGATTACTAATTGTGAGGGTGAAACGATGCTTTCCTAGAGCACATGAATAAAGAAATAAATTTTAAATGAACCAGCGTAAGCAAGACGGAAAAATTTTCTCGAACAAATTCCTCAAGTGAAGGAGAAAACAAACTTATTCATCCTTTCAGCTACATAAGAAAATCTTCACACACTGTCAGAAAGTTCAGTTAACTTGATCAAGAGAACAATTTCAAACTGGCAGTCATTTCTTGGAAACATCTCTGCTTCACTGGGGAATGAAGCTGGACATTCAGAAGCATCTGAGGGAGCTGAAATGTCAGTATCGTAAACCCCTGCTGATTCACTCAGCTGGTCAGGGACGGGATTTGAAGTATCCAGCAGCTTCTGTTGCAGCACAGTCCTGTGCTGGGTTGTGTGAGTGAAGCCACGTGTCAGACATCTGACCTGCTTCAGCCTCACTTAGTGTGAGAGAAGCAAGTCACACCTGTGTCCAAGACAAGATGTTCTCCTAGAGCTACACCAGATCTAAATCCCTTTTTTCACCCACACCTCAAGAAGAAAATCTACTTCCCACCTTGAACAATAAGCTCTGCAATATTTTTTCTTTAATGCAAGGTGTGAAGCATTGTCTGATAAATTTTCTCTAGTAATATTCTCTGAACAAGTGAGTATCTAAATGAAACACTAAAAAAGCTAACTCCTTTTTTACTTGCCACTTCAGTGACTTTTCCACGTTACCAGCACAAGGAATCAAGAGTATGCCCTTAAGAGTGTCTCAGCCAGCTATATTTTGGGAGATGTAGGATTAAATTCCTGTAAACAGAAGAACCTAAGTGAGTCCAGACTGCAAAAAAATCAAATGATCTATATGCAAGAAGTGATTATCTTCTATTGCATGACTGTGAACCTGGAGTGGAAAATAAGTCCACATCTTAGGGAATCTGATGAAGTTAACTTAGGAGTTTGTGGAATTTTAAGATGCAAAATAAGCTTCTACTTTTCATCACTTTATGAAAAGAACCAAACCAAATCCAAAACCTCACAATGACATTTTCACCAGTTACAATACTTGTGAACAGCCTTTCCTAGAGCAACTTCTTGCTTGAAAGTGAAATGCCAGTCAGTAACTTACTATCTTGAGCTTGTTTACTTACTACACATTACTCTTAAACGCACATAAGTTTCTGAGCAGCTGCACCAATCTGGCAAGCAGGAGAGCTCAACACAGACCACCCTGGGGATAAAGCCCCTGGTGTTTAGAGACCGACACCTGCACTGTACATGCTTCAGCAGCTTTCATTTCAGACCTGCACTAATTCAGTACCACTACCTGGATACTTATTAGCAGCTGGACTACACTAAGCCTGCTCCCAGGGTACATTTTCTGGTTTAGTTTCTTTTGTACTCTGTAAGGCCACCCCCAATTGTGAGTCAATGAGTATTAACGGTGATGATGACACTGCCTTCTTCCGAAGGACATTCTTGACTCAATCTGACATAGTAAACATGCCCACGTACAAATAAAAGGGGCTGATGCTGCCTGTGTCACACACAGATTCCACTAACTTTGAAGAGTAGCAGGTCAGTATTCTCTGAGTAACAGAAATGTCAGTTCAAGTGAGCAAATGGCACACAGCTTTCTTCACTTAACCTGAATATCTTTTTTGTGAAAGTTGAAAAAGATATACAAAAATATTACATTACCAGACTCACAAATACATATAAATTCCTGAATACATATGTAAATTCATCTTCAACTGTAGAGGTATCACAATTCCCTAGTATGTAAAATATTTACATGCTGTGAGTTACAACAGGGTTCAAAGTTATATCAATCTGCACTTTATGAAGCCTGCTTAATATCAGAGAAAAAATACAATGCTCAAACGAGGGTCACAACCCTAGGAATCCAGCCTTATCTATGAATATAGTTTACTGCCACTTCACACAATAAAAGGAACTGAGAACAATTTCGTTTTAAAAAAAAAAATCCTTTCACTCTCTAATTACCTTGGCACAGCAAGGAGGGTTTGTGTGCTCAGTTTGCTCCTACCCCAGCTGCACAGAAGCAGCAGAATCATTGCAGCACACCAACTTTAACAGCAAACTGCTCATGACACCTACGAGATACCCAAAGACTGCACTTTCTTGTCCAACTGTTTACTTGACATTTCGCAAGAAATTTGCTTCCTGTTTGGAGCCTGGTTTTTGTTTAGTTTGATATTCAGCTGTGAGTGAAGAACGAAAAGAGAAGGAAGAGAACACTTGCTGGAAGCGCTGAACTGCAAGATCTGAAACAGGATAGGACAGTCCCGGGAACGCGGCTGTCACATGCTACAAGAGCAGCATGACACCAACTTATCCTGGTGTTTACAGCAGCCACCTCCCTTTTTGCGGGTGAAGCAAATAGGCTGTAATAAAACCACTTAAAAAGTATTTGCCTGCAGCTTGCAGCTATCGCAGTTCCAAACCTTTTTAAGCTAATGGCTTGTATATTCAGTGAGAAACATGTAAGCCACACATTCAAGGATAATAGATTAGAAACAAAACAATCCGTACTTATCAGCTGTAATTGGATTTAGAAGACTTTTAGCTATGCAATACTATTTGTGATCTGGTTACATATATCGTGCCTCTCTTTGGACAACGCAGACCAGCTGATCTCTAATGTTTAGGGTTTAAGCGCTACTGAGGAATGTCAGCTGAAGAACAAGTGGAATATAAAAAGAAACAACTTCCAGACTTAGGCTTCACGATTTTTAAAATAATAATTTTGTACCGACTTCAGCCAAGTTACCTAACAACATTTTTTACCTGTTTATGAACTCAAAATGGGGGGGCTATTTATCGCACCTCACACGAACATACACAGGGGTAATTCCTGCCCCAAAGAGTCTGTTACGGAATTAGAAACAACAGCAGGCACCTTGCTCCCAGAACGCGCACATCAGGGAGCGCTACTTCTGACTACGACCGGACGGTTCTGAAACCGAGGAGAACCAACCCAGACCGGCCGGTACCGCTGGGGCAGCGCCCGGCCCGGCTCGGCCCCGCCGCCGAGGGGCCGCGCTCGGGGAGCGCCGCGGCCGCTTTACGTAACTCCAGGGGCGGCCCCGAGCCCTCGACACCGGCGAGGCCCGGGGAACCCTCCCGGTCCGTCCGCACGGCTGCGGGAACCGGCCGAGGAAACACCTGGAGGCGCGGCGAGGCCCCGCCCCGGGGAACGGCGGGCTCCGTACCCGCCGTCCCGCCCGAGCAGGACCGGACTCCGCGGTGCCACCGCCCGCGGCCGCCTCCCCACAGGTGCGCGGGAGCTGCGACAGCGGCGCGGAGGCGGCGGGGGCCGTTCCCGTCCGGCGCGGGACGGGCAGCGGCGAGGTTCCACTCCCCCGGCCTTCCCCGCGCGGGCTGCCCACTGCCTCACTCTCTGCCTCCCTGCCGGTCCCCCGGTTCCCGGTGCTGGCGCTCCCGCCGCTGCCCGCCCGCACAGCAGCCCCGCTCACCTGCTCCCGCCGCGCGCGCCCCGCTCCGCCGCGCCACCGCCGCGCCCGCCCCGCACGGGGGGCGGAGCAGGGGGCGGGGCCTGCCCCGAGCGGCGGGAGGGGCGGGGCCGTGCAGGGACTACAAAGACCGGCGTGCCCCGCCGGCCAACGTGAGCGTCGCCTTCCGGTGCGTGGGGCGCGGTGCATCTTGGAGCTTGTAGTTCTGTGGTGTGAGTGCAGTCTCGTGGGGTGGAGCTGCCCCCTGAGGGTGGATATGCCTCCGCGCAGGGAAGGCGGGCGCGGGACTCCGGAGGTGTTCGTATTCCCGGTTCCTGGGCAGCGGAAGGCTCCATGGCCTGTGCGTTGTGCGGGTTCTTAAGGTGGTTTCGCCTAGCCCTGCCATAAAGCCCCGCTGTACGGCGGGTTGCGTGCGCAGGGCAGCGCAACAGGCGTGGTTGTGGAGCGCCGTGTGAAATTTCACGGATTAAAGCGATCTGGGATTTTCCTGGGTGATGGGGCGTGATGGGGAAAGCACTGTTCTTAAGTAGTGGAGAGAATAAATTAGTGTTGCGCTGTCTCGTAGTGATTTAGGGTACATAAGCAGCAGTGTGAGAAGATCTTAGGGTACGTGAGCATTTCTGGAGAAGATGAAAGCGGCGCAGTTTTTGTTAAAAAGAACACTTTCTTCATGCGTTTTACTTTCTTTATACATAATTTAAAAACACAATACCCACTCCCTGAGATCTCTCCTGTGTTCAGGGGCTCTGGAAAATACTGCACCTCTTGTGCTGCACAACTCTGCTTGCTTATCATAAACTCAACGCCTTGAGCAGGGCACGGGCACACGAATAGCGTAGCGAAACCGCGCTGTAGGTGATCTGGGCTGTGGCTGCAAACAGGCCTGTGGCGTTGTCCATGTCACTAAATACTGCCCGTGGGCTAATGCTACCACCGGAGTGCAATTCTTCTGTTGGGGTTATATTTTTTGCATGTTAGGGATTTTTTTTTTTTTTTTTCCCCCTACTCTGTCATGTTGTTTCAGCCACACATTGGACTGTCTGGAATTAAATTTGAACTTAGTGTGTTTTCTGTATGCTAGTCTTTCAAGAAATAGTCTCAGATTTGGCAGGGTAGCTCTCATTAATCAGGAGTAGAATTCATACATTCAAAAAGTATTTGTGAATGACTAGTTCAGAAGCCATACACTTTTTTGGATCCAATTCTATTTTGCGTATGTAATACTGGGAAGAGACAATGCACTAGATTTTAAAATGCCATATTAAATCTGAGGAAATTGGTTAAATTACATTTTGAAAATGGCACTGCCAATCCAGATATGCTGAGTATATAATTATTATGAACTTTAAACTTTGTCTTACTTAGGATAAAAATATCCTTTAACATAAAGCAGGAGAAAAGAAAAAAAAAAGTTAGAAGCAAGAGAATTCTAATTTCCAGTTGTTCAGAACACTTTTTAATAGTAGTTGATCATGTTTGATCATTACAATAATTTACTTGCATATTCTATGTTTAGATTTATTTAACTGTAAATAGTTACTTATAAAGTTTCCTTCCTATATGAAGCTCCCTTAATTAAAAAAAAAAAGTTGGGTTTTTTTTCACATCTAGAATAATTTGATAGTTAAAAGAGCACTTTTTCCAGTTTGCTAGCCTCTTTTCTCAACAGTTTCTGACAAGATTTTCTTGCAGAGGTTAGCATAAAATTTTTACCAGCCCCCGGGTGATAGTGAGGTCAGGTTTCATAACGGCACTGTCGATTGAACAGGATTCCTATCCCATGCCCTTTGAAAAGAACAACATCTGTTTTGTCACGGTGAGCAGGTATAGGAACGAGGCGTGAGGATGAATTTCTTCGGTCGTTTGGACGTTCCAAGGAAGTCAGTGGGATTTTTGGCGGCTGAGGGATGTGGGCTCGTTGCCTTCGTGTCACAAGGCTCTATCCGCCCGTAAAATCATCCGGAATGACTGCTGGTTCACTGGCTGGAGAGAAGCTATGAAGGGTTAAGATGAATTAAAACTGGGTCTGTGCTTTTCCTGGTTTTCTCTTGGTAGTAGCTCTTCCCTGTGTACTCCGATTGTAGCAATCCGGCTTTGAGAAAGATCGGCTTTGCTTCGGCTGCTTGTGGCGGCAGAGGAAGCTGTGACTCTCATCGCAGGCGAGATGAGCCACCCTGTGGCAAAACCCTGCAATTCACCTCTATTGAGTATTGAGGCGAAAGGACCACAAAACTGGTTGCTGAATGTGTAGAATAGTGGAAAGTATTTGCTGGCTTCTTCTTCTCCTTTTTTTTTTTTTTTTTTTTTTTTTTTTTTTTTTTTTTTTTTTTTTTTTAATTGGTACCAGATGTCACGCGTGTTCTGCCTCCATTTGCTTGGTTATTTAGTTTTACAGAGGATTGGTATAGGTATATTATAGGCCTGATCAAAACCTGTGCAGCCATTGTAATCCTTTGTGCTAAAACCATGAGTTTTGCTAATGGCTGGCTCACTAGCTTAATTTAACCTTCCTAAGGGGCTAGCAGAATCAGGAAAGCCTATTAACGTAAGAGAACTTTATGCAACCTCTGTGAACTTCCCAGCGCTTTCTCCGCTGGGAAGAAGAATGCAGGAACTGCTAATTGTGTAACACTAGTAGTTCAGCAATGCCACCTTCTGTTGTAAAAGGATAAAACCCAAGAAAGTAATCCTATAGGTGAGAAGGCTGGGTTATTCTTATTGAATTAAATGCAGCTTCTTTTGTTCTAGTTGAGTAATAATGTGATATGTTTTCCGAGTCCCACCTGCCCCCACGATCCTGCAAAACACTGAGGGCAGACTTTCAATCAGGTTATGGGATTTAGGTGCTCAAATCTAATTGCATTTCAACTGGATGTAGGCACTTAAATTCCATTGTCATTTAGAATGCATTCATTCAATCCCATTATATTCCAATGGGATTTGGATCTTTTTCTCTCAGGATACTATGAAATCTGTGATTTGGAGAATCACAGATTTTAAAAATTATTGTTATTTTTTATTTTTGAGGTTTTATGACAAAACAGCCAATTTTCTTTCACAGCTGTAGAGTCTTCCATGTTAGAAGTGATGGAACTTCTTCTAAAGGCAATTCTTTAATTCCTTCCAAATTCTGTAAACTGCACAGCTTTAGAAATGTACAGCTGGATATTTTGAAAGTAGACTTAAGCATTGAAGCTGGGAATTTTGTACTGGCAGGAATTTCATATGGGCTTCCAGATCCTAAGTTGTGATCCTTTTGATACTTCCAGCAGTTACCCTGTCATACTAATGTCTCCACTTCAGAGAGGGTGTATCAGTGTGTGTGGATGTTGTATTTTAATACTTCCTGTGCCTGTGTGATGTCAGCACATGTTCAGAAGAACCTTGGTTTTTGAAAAGCTAAAAAACCATGACCTTTTTCACAGATCCTTTGAGAGCTCATGTCCTTGGGCGGTTGTAATACCGCATTTTAGGTTTCCACAAAGGACTTGAGGAGAGGTAAGAGATGGGATATAGATCCCATTGTGGGCTGGTTCCTTGCAGGTTTGGTCTGTCTCTCTGTGATTCACTGCTCTGGCTGACTGTGTTCAAGTTTCCTTTGAAATCATTGTGGGGCACCTTGCCTGTGGAGTGTAGGCTCCTGGAATCCTGCAGTTGTTGTTCAGAGTTTAAAGTAGCATGCTGAGAACTAGGCTTTCCCAAAGTCCATTTTTTGTTAGCTGTAGATCTTTATGGTTTCTAGCTCAGGTTTTGAATTTCAGACTTGACTTCAGGTGTGGGAGACTGATTGCCTCTATGGCCCCTAACCCAGCCTGGTAACACCTGTATAGTGTCTTCTGGTGCTTGTCATTAACTGTATTCATAATATCCTGTTACAACTAAATTGGTTCCAATGTGCTATAATGGTAATGGTTAATTTATGGAATAAAGGTAGATTTGATAAGCTTTTTGTGGAATAACAGGTTCACATGTGGGGTTCAGCTGTTGTGTATTATTCTGGGCAAATAACTGAGTTAACAGTTTTCTGTTCAGGTATGCCTGTTGTGCTTGTCTCTTAGGTGGGAGTCCTCAATGAGAAAGCAGAAGCCTCTAAAGAGTTAAAATTTTCCTGCCTGCCACAGTGTAGGTCTACTTTGAATTATAAGGAATATTTCTCTCAGGGCTTGCATCTGGGTAGAGAAACTCATGGATGTAATGGCCAGAATTTTCAGATGAAAGAACAATAAGCATGAACTTTAAAATAATTTGGATGATAACATTTGCTTCTGTCCAGTAGCAGTTATTGAAATGCCTCAAAAACTGTGTCCTTCCTTCTTCCTTCCTTCTTTCTTATCCTTACCATTTCCTGGCTGGTTATATCTTGCTTCAGCTTTAAAATGCAAAAGTAGTTATGATCACCAACTGCTAATAATGTTGTGTCATTTATAAATAGAATCATAGAACCATCAATGTTAGAAGAGATCTTTAAGATCATCTGGTCCTACCATCCACCTAACACTAAACTGGATCACCCAGCACCAGTTCTAAACACTTCTTGAACACCACCAGGGATACTGACTCCTCCTCCTCCCTGGGCAACCTGCTCCAGTGCCTGACTAATTTAACAGTGAAAACAGATTTTCTAGTATCTAATCTGAATCTCCCATCTCACCTTAAGGCTGCTCCCTCTGTTCCTGTCGCTGTGGGCACTGTAAGGGAGACTGGCCCCCATCTCACCACAACTTCCTTTTAGGGTGTTGTGGAGAGCAATGAGGTGCCCCTTGAGCCTTCTTGAGACTGAACAAACCCAGCTCCCTCAGCTGCTTCTCATAGGGCTTGTTTTCTGGACCCTTCATGAGCCTTGCTGTCCTTTGCTGGACACACTCCAGCACCTCAACATCTTTTTTGAAGTGAGGGGCCCAGGACTGGACACAGCACTCGAGGTGCAGTCTCACCAATGCCAAGTATGAGCAAACACTCATCTGCAAGTGGAAAGCTGGAATTGTTCAGCCTGGAGAGAAGCAGGTTCAAGGATTCCTTGTCCATGTGCAGAAATACCTGACTGGAGTGTGCAAAGAAGTTGGAACCAGGCTTTCCTCAGCAGCTCCCAGTGACAGGAAGAGTCAGAGGGCACAAACGGAAATAGAGAAAATTCCACCTGAACATAAGAAAGCACATTTTTATTGTGAGAGTGATCAAACACTGGAATAGATTGTCCAGAGCAGTAGTTGCTTGATGGTATTTAAAACCTGACTGGACACAGCCCTGAGCTACTTGCTCTAGCTGACCCTTCTTTAAAGAAGGGGCTGGACTAGGTGATCTTGAGAGGTTCCTTGCATCAGCAACCCTTCTGTGATTTTGTAAGCTTAGAGACCCTCCATCCTGCTGTTGCTGAAGAAAAATGTACCAGCACTGTTTCTGTTTTCTTAAAAGCTTCTTCAAAGAGTATGGGAGAAAAAATTGTTCTCATTTGCTGTTGTGTGATGAAATAAAATTCAGCTTGTGGCAAGTTGACAGGTAATCTTTGAATGTACTTTCTGATGCTTTTTTTTTTTTTTTTCTGAATAAGGTACTTTTTTCTTGCCTTCTTTTTTCTTCCCTGTAATCATTGTGAAAAGAACATTGTAAGGAAAACCCAGGGAGCAGAGGATAAGGAATTATTGTTAATTTAGTAGACTACATGTTTTCTTTTCAGTATGAATAAAAGTATTATAGAAGGGATTACAGGCATTTAGGTTGAGGAGTCATATTAATATACAATAATGAGCTCTTTACATGGCTGTGAAGCTTCAAGTTTAAAAATAGTTAGTTTGCTCTTAGCTAAAAAGTAGTGATGGCTTAAATGGTCTTGGTTTTATGTCATTGAACCATTTGCTTGCTTTCGCTGCAGGAAAGAGGTGGTTCTTTCCCAGTAATACCCTTTTGGATGCAATGGTACCCTGGGTTTTAATGTGATGCGACAAGCTTTGATACAGCTTTTCTTGAAGGTTTTGTTTTTCTTTCCTAATGCTCTACAGCTTACTCTTTTGTGTAGTACAGTGTATTTTAGGATTGATTTGTGAGAGTCTGAAAAGTATTTTTTTCTCTGTAGGGTAAAGAGAAGAAGCTTGGTCTTGTTAAACATGAGTGGAGACACACAAGTGGAACAGACTGTTAATTGTTTCCAGTGTTTCTCTGTGATCTTTCACAAATCACTTAAATTTCACTTTATTGTCGATTCCCAGGTTTGCTATAGGCTCATTCAGCAAGCTAACAAAGTTACAGTGAATATAATCTTCTAAATCTGAAAGGCATCACTATTACTCTGCAACTCTGTGTTCTGAATTTAAAGTGATGCTTGTCTTTACTGCACGACACAGCTCTGTTACAATGCATTCCTTTTGCCCAAAATCACTAATACAGCCCTACAAAGGACAGCGTTTATTAACCGTATCGTGTGAACAAAGGATATAAGTTTGGTTGCTTTAACAATAACACAGAAACCTTTCCATTTATGTCCAAAGTTCAAATAGCTGCAGTGGTGTGAAACAGCTTTGTCTAGGAGAAACCTGTGTTGCATTGATATGGAAATGAGCACACCCCGTGCTTCAGTAAGTGCCAGGGTGGCAATGTTCAGTACTGCCACACTTAAGTAAGCTTCTGCATTGTGCTCAAATTCTGTTCAGCCAGCCAAAATTGTAGCAGCTTTTCCTTCCGTGTTAGAAGTAGTGTTTGAAATAATACTGCTATACCTGACATCCACACATGTAAAGCTGGATAGAATCATACTCTTTTTCTTGTGAAGTAGCAATGTGGAGTTAGTTTTAGATGAATATTACACAATAGTGTACTTAATTTATGGCTAACAAACCTGCAGATAATTTGGACGTCTGGCTTTGAAGCACAAAATCTCTTTTTCAGAAGGACTTTGTTTTCTATTGTTTTCTGTTTATTTGGCCTTTTGATCTCTTTCTATTTCTACTTTTCTTCGTGAATTGCAATTAAAGGATATGTTGCACACTGACATGTTAATTAAGCATTAACATTTGCAGGCAATTCTAGGGCTGGAGGCTACTGTTTAGTGGTCGTTGTTCTTGGTATCTTGCAGAGCCCAAGGTATGCTAAACATTTGCAGAGACAGAATAACATCACTATTTTCTGGATGGATTTGTAACTTTATATTGAACAGGAAGAAACAAGTGGTGATAAAAAACAATTCAAACAAGATGATAAGAGAGAGCAAGGGTTATCACAGGAAGATCAAACAATTACTCATCTGAGGCCTTGACTTAGAATTTATTATCAGACAGTATTTATTTATGACGGATGATTACATGGATCAGACTTTTCTTAGGAGAGGCGAGGTCTAGAGGGAATGCCTTTGCAGATTTCAGCTGTGTCAAGTCTCACTGAGGAAGCATGGTAGGAAACCCCCAACCACAAAAACTGGGAGGCAAGGCTGCCTCACAGAGTTTTCTGCACTACTTGTCTTGCTGTCATCTGCATGCGGTTCCAGGGGCTGGAATGCCGATACCTTCCTTCTGAACTGCCCACATGCCTATTTTCCCATTGAATGTAAGAGTATGGGAGGGAAGCAAACATTGGGATGTTCCCAGCATGCTGACAGGATACAGCCATGTCTCACACCAAGACTGGGGAGAAGGGTCCTGGATACCACAGTTCAGAGGCAGTAGTGGTAGTTTCACCTAGAAACATAGACACAACAAATTACTGGCATATAGCAGCATTCCCCAAAACTCAATAATTATAAATGAAGGGGAAAATTAGACAATTGTATGAGTCAATAATATCCTTTATGTGTTCATGAGGAAGGCAGTCATTAAGATGCCCTTTGAATGAAAACATTGCTGAGGCTGGATGTAATGGGAAAGGCAGGTGTTGCAAGCATAGGGTGAGGTGGTGAAAAACAAGGGTGGATGTAAGAAGGGTAAGCAAAATTAGATGGTGATTTGCTGTCAGAACTGTCACAGGTATTTCAAATGGGGACATCATATACGATGGAACAAAGGCAATATTAGAATAGTCAGGTATTAATCAGAAATCAATATTGCCTTTCACCACTACAGGCATTATTACCCACATCCCCACAAATACATACTACTGGCATAATTGAAAAAAAGCTCTTATTTTTGATGGTGTTGCTTTCATAAGTGTTCCTAAATGGTCTCATGTTATTCTGACTCACTGTATGATAGTGAAGTTTCAGCATAAAGACCTTGGCTTATTAGGTCCAGAACTGACAATGCACTAAAAATTAATCTTTTAATAAGATATGGGAAAAAATATACCTCAAATTTTCAGGTACTTTTCTTTTTTAAGTGTTTTTTTTTTTTTTTTTAATACATTTTAAAATAAAAGATGCAAAAATATATAATACAGTAAAAAGTAAGAAGTGTTCATTTAATTGGCATCTCCTAATTCTTTTCCTTTGTATATAAAAAGATTTTAGAAGGGGGTTCCTCTAGTTAAACTATATTATAGGCAATATTATAGACTTTATCAAATGTCTTTTTTGGAAAAAGAAAAATGTACTTAGAATGGATTCATGCTATTGTTTTCCCAAAGTTTTTGCTGTGATATAATTTTGCTGGGAACTGAACAAGACAAATAGACATAAAAGGGAAGAGAAGAACAAAGGCTGATGTTGCACAGAATACCATCTCTGCATCCAGCCCAAAACCCAGGCTAACCTGCAACAACCACTTTCAGTGGGTTGACAACAAAATAAAGAGGCTGGCTAAAACAGATTTCCACCAAAAAGAAAAAGTGAAATAGGAAAGAACAAAAATAAACCAGAGCAAGAGAGAGAAGAAGAAGAAGAAAAGGAAAAAAGAAAGAAGAAAAGGGAAAAAAAAAAAGTGGGTGGGGGGAAGGAAGAAATGTTACATGTAGGACCCAAATCCTATATTCTGGATGGTGTTGCAGATTAATCTAAAGAGCAGTGAACAATTTTGCGACAAAGAGAGCTGGTCTTTTCTTACTCTGTGCAATGTAGAATACAGGATTTTATACCACAAGGCTCCCTGTCTGGCATTAAATGGAGCTTTTTTTGGTGTGAAATGAATTGTGTGCTGTAATTTGAATGTAGCAATCTGACTGTTTTGCAAGAGGAATGGTTGAGAGGAAGCATAAATAATAACCTTACTATTTCTTTCTGACATGTAGATTATGCTGCACATTAGATGATGAAGATATTTCTGTCCTTTGATATCCTGTACTCTCACAAAAAAAATTGCACATCAAAGAAATGAGCTCTGAGTCGAATGATAGTAAAAGTGATGAGCTAGAAAATAATGTAAAAAGCTAGTACCTATGAAATTACTGCAAGTATCTGAAGAAATGGGGTAAAGGAAATTGCTCACAAAGTTGTTCAAATAACTTAAGCTGCTGTCTGAAAAATAAATAATCTGGGAGATGACTATTAAAAATGAATTGTGATTAGAAGCTGAAGTTTTTGAAGCACTGTGTCTGATACTGCATTACAAGCCATCTTTCCTTAACCTCCTTCCCTGATGAAAGTTTTAGAAAGATTGTACTGGGGGCAAGTAGAGGGCAAAAGGTTTGCCAATATTGTAATTTCTTATCTAAATCATTAGTCCTTTTCCAGCCGTGTCAATTGTAGTTTGAAGCTGTCATCACCAGGAGACTATTCAGTGGTCTATTTGGTATGAGTTGATTGTTTTGCTCTCCTTCTTATTAGATATTTACACACACACACACACACACACACAAAAAAAAAAAAAAAAAATTGCCTGGAGTTTGAGTTGTAACACCCAGTTGATACTGAGGAATAAGCAGTGGTTGAGGATTCATTGCCAAGAGAAAATTGTAGTTAACACGACAGACAGTCCTTGTAGGAAAAAGTTAAGTGTGTGATGTAGAATGGTCGGGAGACTTTTCTTTTTGATGACTAGATTCTTGTGCCATCTGGTCTACTGTCACATCAGTGGAGTGTCTTTCCTACCCACTCAGGAACAAGGCTTCTTCTTACCTTTGTTTAGCCATCTAAACTTATGTTCAAAGTGGATATCCCTAGTAGCCCATACTAAACAAAACGACTTTCTGAGGACTTTAGTTTTTCTGCAATAACCTTTTTTTGAGATTCTTTTTGGATCATTTTGCATAGGTTTCCATGTACATAAATGTTGGACTGCAATTCATCCATGGCTGAGCCTCAGTTTTGTTCTTATAGCCAGAGAGGAAGTGCATACAAGAACTCTCAAGTAAAATGAGATATGGGTTAAACTTTTCCATAGTAGTTTAATCCACAAGATTAAGAGCAGAGATGATATATCACGTATTATATACATAAGAAGATATATTATGTAATCTGGGAGATACTCTTCCTTGTTAAAAAAAGAAAAGAAAAAGAGGACAATGTGATATTTTAGTGAATGTTAAATATTCATGCTGAAAATTTTAGTGATGAAATCTACTCTGAAGGCTGAAAGCAGTGTTTCCTGTTACTTAAGAGCATGGACTTTCCATGACTTCCTGCAGTGAAAGCTCGTCTTTAATAACTTTTCTTTCAGGAGTCTCAAATTAGTCATTGAGGTGTCTGTTTCAATTTTGGAGTCAATAAAAATGGGAAAAATAGTATTGTCTCTCTTCCCTCAAAAATGTTACTTAAGAATTCAGTGTTGAATTACAGGTCAGCAGTGGTAGGTATGTGCTGTATGTGTTCAAAGGCCCAGACTAGCACCAAGATCTCTTGAAGTGGGTGTTACAGACTTAGGTATCTACCTATCACATTTCTATCAGGCAACAAATGTAAATTAGAATTTTTTTCAGCTACTGCTTTGAAGTCCTCCCTTGTGTTTCCTTTTTGGCCTTAATTTTTTTATTTATTTTATTTTATTTTTTCAGAGGGAAAATACAGAGAAGTTTTACTCTAAGGTGTGCTCTTGGTTACATATTTGGATGTTATGGGAAATTGAAAAATTAATTATTTCCATGTTTTATTAAAGATCCGTGTGTCTGGACCGGATGTTTGTTCTACAGCCAGTGGTGCTAGTGAGGAAAGAGATAACTAACCATAACCTGATTGATTTCTGGGTGAAGGTTCATCTTTGCCTCTACCCCTAGGAGCTGCATGTACTTTCTGTACTGCAGAGAATTCACATTTTCTGTATTGAAAAGAATATTATCTAGTCTGTCCACTACCAGGACTTAGGGAAGAAAATATGCCGGGAAAGGCCAACCAACAGATCAGCACTCTTTCTTTAGGACCACATTCATCCTTATTTATTTAATGTACCTAGACAAGTGAGTTTCTTTGATTGTACTTGTTTTACTGCTTCTATTGCCTTGAAGTGTGAGTTGTGATTGCTTAGATAAATGCACTGAAACACTGTCTGTTCCCACTTCAGCTTCCTGAAATAGCTCATTACGTTTTTCAGTGAGATACTGTTTTGCAATTTGCAGCATCAGTCTCAATTGTGTGAATCTCTACACATATCTCAGCAACCTCTTCAGGAGTTCTGGGTATGGGTACCATTTCCTTCTGCTTTCCAACAGTGAAAGAATAATGCTCTCACAAAGCTATGTGAAATTAGAAGACTATCTCTTTCTGTGCTAACTCCCTATTGTCATGTGTGATTTTAAGTCAGTGTGGTTAAAGAAAAGGATGAGGCATCCCAGCTTTCTGGGTGGTCTGAAAAAATCTTTTGTCTCCCCTCAGGTTTTCCACAAATGTACTTGAGCTTTCCTTTAAGTCTCCTATCTGAATTTGAGAATCCCCATAAAGGAAAGGAAGATTCAAGGAGTCTCTGAATGCAAGTTTTAAAAGCTGGAAATTGGCCTAATGGAATCTCAGTGGGTGTCCCTAAAAGATAATATAGTGGTAGGTGCTGAATAGAGCATACTGTGTGATTTGCTGATGAATGCCGGGATATTTACTTAGATGTAGGATCAGCTGCACCGAGAGCAGATCAATAATTCAAGCACTTCTCCTGGGTGACAAAATGCTGTCTTACTGTAGCTGAGTTAGTGCTGAAAGGTGCAACATGCTAGCTCATATATTTTCAATAGAATTTTTTAAATAGAAGGCAATAAATTTATTATCTATTCTATAAAGTCATAAAAAAGGGACAGTGTGTAATAAATTGCCCATCATTTATTTTCAAAAAGGGTTTCTAATGGAAGATTAGCAATAACTGAATTTAATTACACTGTGAAAAAATTGACAATTTTCCAAAACTTTTAGACCTTATTCATAGTTATTCTACTTTAAAATTCTAGATTTCTATCTCACCTGCAATATCTCCACTTTTTTAAAAAATTGAATTTAAAAATAAATAAAATTAAAATAATTAAAATAATTAAAAATAAAATTTAAAAAATTTAAAAAAAATTTTTCCTAAAGACCAGAAACTACTTCCAGTATGAACTATAATTGTTTATAGGCAAAATTTTGAATCTTGACTAACTAGTCCCACCTACAGAACAAACTTTTCCTTTTTACTACAAAAAATATGTGGTTATATTAACTATTAACAATGTATACTGCTCTCTTTAATCTCTTTATCCATATTGGCTTATCTTAACATTTTTCCTGTTCAACAGAAAAAGTTGGATGATTTTAGAGAGTTTGGGGTGTTTTTTCTGCTGCTAGTCTCTTTCTAAATTTATCCCCATTTAATTGCATATGCTGTCTGCTTGCTTACTTTAAAACTCTTCTGTTCTTGATTGCGTTTGCTGTGATCTTTGGCTATGTTTTCAGTTAAGTATAATCTGAAAAATTTACCATTTCTCTTTTTGCCTGCTTTCTTTTCTCTTTCTTTTCTAACTCTTAAAACTAAAGTGAAGCAAAATTTACCTGATCTTGAGTTAGGTTTACATCCCAAAAAGGAAAAAAAGATATTGCTAAATAAATGAGTTCATATTCGTTCTGAGAAAATTGTCTTCTGTTTCTACTTAATTTGCTTCAATATGTTTGAGTCCATTAAATTATTTCCATTGGGGAAAAACCCAAAAATGTAGTTTATTGCAGGATAAATACACTGACACATAGAAGATTGCCTTTTATACTATTAAATACCCTTTACTTTTTATCCTCCATGCAAATAAAGGATACTTTTGTAAAAGTAAAATTTTGACAAGTGAAAACTTGTCACCAGTCGAGTGCATGAAATCAACTGGTTTACTTTTTAAAAGTCTTTAAAGATTTCTCTAGACACTTCTGTACATGTCCCTGCAGGCTGAAAGGACTTCTACCCTCAGAAACTCTATAATGGACTGAGACATCAGGGCTTTTTAGCACTGATGAAATAACACCCTGTCAAATACTTGATGATGAAGGAAAGGTAAGTTGATCACTCAGCTGACTGACCAAGTCACAGTCTTAAAATTTCAGGGTAGAGGGAAAAAGGTTGCTTTTGTTAAGGCTTTCTTTCACATTAAGATGCCAAGAAGGCAGGTGATGTGAAGCCAGTCTTTTTAGGAGAGAGTTCTTTGCCCAAAGCCACTTTTACATTTCTCCCTTTTACTTAGTTCATGCTTAACTCTTTTAACCTAATCTTGTGTATCATTGGTAGAATACAAACTAATTTCCTTCAGAGTGAGTTCTCTCAGGCAGTGCTTACTTTTTTCAATGATAACTTTCTCATGCTGGATTTTGAGACATGCTTCTTTGGGGCCCAGTCATGTCTCAGTGCTTATGATAGACTTTTATATAGTTTGTAATAGAAAGCATCAGGAAAGCTCCTATGTTCTCAGTGACTCCCACCGGTGGTCTAAGGGTTGCAGTTGCTGCTGTTGTAGGGCATTTTCCTTCCCCTCTTTCTCTGCAAAGATCTACATTTAAACCTCTGATAAAGGAATGGAGCACTGACTCTTGTGTTCCTTTAATTCCTGTTATTTAGCCATACCCATCCTCTAGTCACTTGTCTGTCTGCTGTGCAAACACCCCCTGTGTCCATCATTCACACTCTACCTTGCTAATGGCTGAGCAGTATGCATGAACGGGCGCTGGTTTTGATCTGACATTTGCATTTGCACCCATTTCAAGGTCCTTTTATACTGCCAGAGCAGTGCAAATGGGCAGTGGCATGTATCTACAGATTAAACCCCCTTTAAATAGGAAGGGTTTGGATCTGTCACCCTGACTCATTTCAGGTAATAAATTGCCTTGCTCTAAAAGTGCTTCTTGGTTCAGTGTATGTGTTTATGTGACAAAGTGCTGCTTACGTGAGAAAGGGTGACAAAATCAGGGTGTCTGCGCTTGAGCCCTGTGTCGCGATATTAACTCACTCTGCTACGGAAGAAGAGCTGTCATAAAAGAAGTGTTTGATCCTGAGAGAGAAAGAACAAGTCAGTAGGATAATGCACCTGTATCGAGGTTCCTCAGAATGAACACAAGCAGTGATTATACTCCATTATTTGACAATATTCCCCTTCTGTAATCTAGAGCTGGGTTGGCAAAATTGGTTGCAGAGCTCAGGATTAACTCTAGTGGGTTGCTGGCATCCAGGTAAACCTGGATGGCTTAACTAGTGTGAACTGAGTGTGATTGGTAGCAGACAAACAGAAGGCAACTTGGTCAAAATGCCTTCTATTATATTTTCAAGGATGTTCCCTGTAGAAGAAAACACTGCTTTGAAATGGATTTGTTTTGAACAAGTTATACCCACAGGGCTCATATTACCTCTGAAAACTTGAGACTGAAAATTTGAGTGGAATCTGTGTGCAACAGACTCTACACTTATGAGCTACATTTTCCCAGCATGCATAATTCTAAATATTGAGTGATGGCAATTACTAAGGGCATTTGAAGAGTGAGACATTGAGGAGTGTTGTCATATTATATTAGTTATGGGTAATAGCTGCTGACTTTGGAACAGTGATGTGAAAATTAGACCACTTCAGAAGCTCAATTTGGAAGCTGGGAGAGTCATGCAAGGTGACAGATCTGTACCAATGTAGGAGATGTCTTGGAGGCAGATAACTGCTGTTTCATGCATAAGTAGTCAGAGTCCCAATATTTTTTCTATGCAAATCAATGTCAAAATTCAGGTTAACCTGATTAGGATCATCTCCTTGCAGAAAAGATTTTCTGTTGCTACATCACAGATAAAAGTTATAATTGCATTTTAGATGGAGAAAAGTTATGAATTCCATCATTTACATAATACATTGAATCTAGCAGCCCTAGGAAAGTTCTTAATATCAGTTATTGTCTGTATAGAACAATTCTTGTTCAGAGAAACAAATGAGGAAGGTGCTCTTCTGTGAATTTAGGAAGGCAATATGAATTGGTATGCATGGTGTGCATTTGTGCTGATCCTGCATTATGCATTTCTCATAGATGTATCACTAATTCACATTTGGTGAGAATACTTTGAACATTCCAGCAAACTGCTTGCTCATCTTTGGTAGTTTGCCTAAAACAGTGTGATCTCCATAGCTAATGATGCTTAAGGTTTTTTGTTGCATCTCATAGCTCATCTACATGGGGTCACCTTTGTCGTTTTTGAAGAAAGACTCCCACAAAAGAAGGGTGTTCAGGAGACATTGACAGAGACCTGCAATATTTCTCAGGGAGGAAGGAAGTTTCTCTCTAATCTGTGCTATAAGTAATAAAATGTGGCCAGGCAAATAATTTTTCTTCTCTGGAAAAGTTCAAATAAACCATAAGGGAGATATTATGAACTCATCCAGCATATAAAACCCCTCAGGTTCTTGTTCATTCACAAAGTGACAATAAAGAATTTGTGTCTTGCATATTTATCATTTTTGGATGTCAGAAGTATTGCTTTCTGTTATAATTTTAAAAGATTTTCTAGCAAATCCCTCGCGTCTTCAAAAAAAGATGTGTATTATACCAGGAAAAGAATTCTTTTGCTATCATAATATAATCTGTGTTTTAGAATGGAATTAACTGTATTCACAAATCACTGTTTTTAACATCTAGTTATCTAGTTTAGGAGTGTTCCCAAAGTAAACAGAATTTTCAAATGGGAAAATTTTGTTGATATGGAATTATCATGGACTATGTAATGGCTTCCTGAACATGCTGTCAGGAAGTATGTCAGTGCTAAGATTTGCATAAACAGTGTCTTGTTAGGAAGAGGTATTTGCTGCAGTGAGGCTGCTTTAGTCGGTTGTTTTGCTCAATATAGAACATTCAATGGTCTTGGCAAGTGTATAATTTCAAAGTTCCCCTGATTTGTCTCAGTTTGTTACCTCATTCCACCTTTCCAAACAGTGAGACTCCTATTTCAAAAATGGGTCTAATGTTATCACCAAAATTAGTTCTTAGGTGATAAATCCAAACATTCATGCAATTTTTTTGCCCATTGAAAATTATAGAAATGTGGTTTTGGATGTACTCTTTCAAAGTAATTTCTTTACTTCTTTGTTCCTGTGCCACTTTTTGCTTTTGTAAAACCTGATTTTCTTTAAGTGGTGTGACAGAAAAATACATGGGCGTCTGTTCAGGTTATTGTTCGCATTATTTTAGGATTAAAATGGGAATTTTGTGTTTTAGTGTGCTATCAAGTATTTACAGTGATATGCAGACTTGACTATTAGCCTTTTTTAAGAATGTAAAAGGAAGGAAAAGCAGAAAAATGAACAAACTTTGAATACATGAATTCCTATTGTTATGTCTTGTATATAGCTCCATTCTCCAAGTAGTAAGGGTTGTGTGATTGTAAGTACACAAGAACTGTGCAATTTTTAGTACTTAAAGTAAGGTTTGGTTTTGTGTCTTTAGACAACTCTGGCCCCTATTTCTTTATATTTCGAACAAAGTATAATATACCTAAACTCAGAAATAAAAATGGAGCATAATATGCACTGAAGCTGTATCCATTATATGATGGTAGATGTTGGTTATGACAAGATTGATTGCATTGTTACCTGGCCTACTTTTTGTGTAATTTCTGCATTAATTTTCATAATCTTTCCCTTTCTAAGTATTGGTCTAAAAGGGATTTTAGAGATGAAATAGTGGGGAGAATTTTTTCTTTGCAAAGCAAACATTTGGCTTTTCTCCTAGAAAGTGCTACTGGTATATTTATCTTTCTCTTTTGATAACTCTGGGGTAGAGGGGTTAAACTGCAGTAAATCCTTATGTATACCATGTATTGCATATTTAATTATGTCTGTTCCCTGATAGACAAGCAAGAACCTTAACATTATCAGTTCTGCTGTCTAAAGTTATTTATTGCATTTTTTTCCATAAGTGAATGCAGTGATAGTACAATGAAACATTTTTTCTGGAATCAGGTTGTTGATTTTTTGCCACTGTTCGAGAAACTTGAAAACAATAGGAGACTCCTGAATTTGGTGTCTTTGCATGTACTTGGAGAAAGTAATTTTAAACAGGACAGCACTGTATCATTTTAAAACACTGAAGAGTAAGTAATACAAAATCAACCAAGAGGATAATCTCTGACAGTTACAAATATTTATAATGGCATTAGTTCCAAATAAGTTAGCTGAGGCAATTTGAACCTGTAGACCCGAACAAATAAATAAACATGGCTTGCCATCAGATTTTTCAGAAATGTACCCATATTGCTGTGGAGCTTTGTGCATCCAAATAAGTAAGGAGATCTACTAGATTTCTCTGGGACTCCCTTCAGTCAAGACACTGTCTGCTTTATTAGGAAGCATTTCACAAATAGGTAAAAATGTTGTGGCACAGAATTTCTGGGCTTTCTGAAATTTGTGCTGCAGTGATTTAGAGCTGGTCTAAAACTAATGGGTTTACTAAAGACTTGGAGATAGGGCTTAAAGTTGAAATTAGTTTTAATGAAATGTCCCAGATTGGCAGGTATTTGGCAATAGTTTCCCTTGCCCATGAAATTACTTTGTTCTTTATGCAACTTAGCGCAATGGTTAGAATGTGTTGCCAGTTGAGCCAGACCTTGTACTTGATCCCAAACCGACTTTACCAAATTCACCGAACCCAAGCCAATGCTGAAACAGTTTTCCACAAGCTCTGAGGAGTGCAGAATACCAACTGAGCTGTGTAAATTTTTAGCGTGAGTGGAGTGTTCACTTAGGAAGGAGAGCTAAGCATGGGTGTGCCTGCTTTTTCTTAGCATCTGTCCCCTGCCAGAAGGCCAGTGGCACCCTGGCCTCTATCAGGAATAGTGTTAGAAGTGATTCTTCCACTATACTCAGCACTGGTGAGGCTGCGCCTTGAGTCCTGTGTCCAGTTCCGGGCCCCTAAATTTAGGGAGTATGTTGAGGTGCTGCAGCATGTCCAGAGAAGGATGATGAAGGTAGAGGGTCTGGAACACAAGTCCTGTGAGAAGTGGCTGAGGGAGCTGCAGGTCTTCAGCCTGGAGGAAAGGAGATTCAGAAGAGACTTTATCACTCTCTACATCTGTGTGAATGGAGGTTGTAACCTCATGAGGGTCAGTTTCTCCTCCCTGGCAACCATCAGTAGGACAAGAGGATGTAGTCTTAAGCTACACTGGGGGAAGTTTAGGTTGGGCATTAGAAAAAAGTTTTTCATAGCAGGAGTGACTGGGCATTGGAATGGGCTGCTCAGGGAGACGGTGAAGTCATCATCTTTGGTGGTGTTTAATGACAGACTGGAAGTGGCTCTTAGTGCCATGGTCTAGTTGACATGGTGGTGTTAGGTCACTTAGGTTGGACTTGATGATCTCAAAGGTCTTTTCCAACCTAGTTGATTCTGTGTGAATGAGCAGTCTGAGGGCCAAAGGAGTTTGAAGACTAATAAGCAAACACTGCAACAAGTCATGCGCAGAGACTCAAATGTGCAGGATGAGGCTGACCACTAGCAGAGACCCTTCACAGGACAATGTGCATCAGGGTCCCAAGTCCCTGCACCAGCACTGCTCCTACAACCTCTAGCCCTCCAAACTCAACTCCATAACCTAAATATTTGCCCTGAGAACCATCTGATTTAAATTAACTTTATGTGGTGTTCAAATGAAAAGCTTGTCTTAAAAGTAGGGGATTTACAGAAGCACAACTGAGAGTTAAATTTGCCTTGTGAAGCCTTTATTTCTGGTAGTAGTGTTTAAGATGGAAAAAACCCAGCTTGACTTCTGTTCCCCAGAGTGAATTTGTGGACCTGAGATTTAGAAGAAAAAGTAATTTTTCTGGTATATTGAGATATTTAACCTGCAAATCTATAAGAGAAGACAAAAATGTAATTCTCACAATGCTTTGGTTGCATTTATTTAGAGGAAAACCATATTTAGAAACTAGAAACAGTGCTAAATGCCAATTGTAAGATGCATGCTTTAGAGCTGATTTCCTGCTACCATCTGTTCTGTAACAAAAAGGCAGTCTCAGTTTCTGGGTCAGAAAAAAAGACTCTGGTAGTAACTTTGTACTTGGAGGATGTGTTGTGCTTTAAACCAATTCACTCCTGTGGTGCTGTGCAGTAGGAGGTCATGTGAGAAGTTTAAGATAACCCAGGACAATTTAAATCACACAGTTTTAGCAAGGCTCTGTTAGTTTTAAGCACTAGCACAGTTTGGCCATGGACTATGTGTAGATTGATTCTTCAGGGTTAGTGCATATCTCAGTAGGACCTGGAGGCTTGCTGGAAATAGTTTTATGTTTATTCTTTTTCAGTACTTCTTTATAAAAGTTTCTAACAGAGTGATACTTTCTGGTTTATACCAAACTTTTGTGTAGCCTTCCCCACGAGACTAGACGGCCGCCGAAGGTAGAGTCTTGACTCTCTGACTTCGGTGGGATAGTTCTGCTTTTATTCTTATGTCCTGCTCAGCCTTGAGACCCTACCAGATGGAAATCCGATGGCAGAGAGTGCTGGCCCCTCCCCTGCCGTGGCTTTTTCCCCCAGGGGGCAGGGCCCAGAGGCGATTCCCCAGAGGCTTCGCCCAGTCAGTGATAAAACAGGATTAGGTTACATCTCAGTGAGGGGGATGGGCACTGCTGGGCAGGGACAGATAGAAAAGAACATTACAAATATAAACCCAATTAATGCATTACAACACTTTTGTAATGGTGAAACTTAGAGTACAGGATGATAATCTATCCTGTCTGCAACTGCAACTACAGTCTCTTGGAATATAAATCTGTTGTCTCATTCTCTATATTATTGTTTTAATGAAGAGCGGCTTTTTGTAAAAGATGTCAAACAAGTAGTCTTCTGAGTTAACAGCGTATAATATATTCAAAATGTTTCAATTGAGTTTTTACATGTACCTGAAAGGGCAAATTATTCCATTGCCATGGTGTGTGATCTAATGGTTTTGTGTGTATGGAGTTCTGTGGGAGCTGAAAGACTTGCTTTTTATTACCAATTTTCTGAAATTACTCTTCTGACCTGTTTTTTTGTCCTGCTTTTTTTTTTTTTTTTTTTTTTTAAAAATGAATTTCATACATTCTTCATGAAAAAAAAAATATAATAGCTGTTAAAGATTTTTCATTTGATTGAGTACTGCTTTATCAGGTTTTGTTTGGGTTGTTTAGAAGAAACCCAATTTTTAAAAATATCACCACTTTGGAAATAAATTTTGAGTATTCTAAGTAAGGGTGGAAATATCTTGAAATTGGCATAAGAAAAGGCACCAGCATTGAATGAGGATCTAGTCTTCCTAAAGTGAAGTCTTCCTTCCTCTCTCTGCTGGCAGCCTAGGGAAGGAAGTGTCCCCAGCATCTTATGGAATTCACTAGCGCTGGGATGTTTCATCTGAGAAAACAGGAAACCCACAGGCAGACAGGGTGGTCATAATTGCTGGTCTGGTATTGGAATTGTCACCCATCTTCCACAAGAGTCAGGGAACACTGAAAGTCAACATCTTTTACACAAGAATCAAGGGAAACTGAAATGACAGGCCCTGTTCCTGGGGAGTGGCGTGCACTTTGCATGGCTGGATCGTCAGATAAGCTCAGGCCTGCTTCCCAGGGAATGGACATCACTGACCCCTGTTTCCCTTCACCTGTGGAATGAGTGGGCTTCTTGGAAGCCCCACTGCCTGTCATGGTTCCTGGGATGGTGCCCTGCAGGCTGGCCCTGATGCAGGATAGTGGGCCTGCATTCTTCCCTCTCATGCCGTTGTCAGTAAATCACTTGTAACTTTTTCAGGCACTGGAGTCATTATGTTTGTCTGCCTTGTCTTTTCTTGCTCTGGATCTTCACTTGCAGGTTCAGTGATGGCCTCCCAATGCTTTTATTAGCCTGTGATGTTGATAGGTGGATTTAGTCACCTAATCATATGTTGTGCTAGAAAGTAACTGCTTCAATTGCAGTCTTTGACATTCAGTGCATTTTCTGGAACTTACTGAGTAATTGTCTGCCTTCTTTTCTTTTTCTCCTATTAACCTACAGATGCTAGTAGTTGAATTCTGTCTTTATTCAGAGAAACGTGGTCAGCGGCTCAGCAAGGCTGCATATCACATATGCATAACACAAACACTTGTGAGTTTACCTTGCCGTAATGGAAGCTGAGGACAGAATCCAAATGGAGAGATTAGAGCTAAAACTTGGAAGTAAAATGAAGTTCACAAGTGGTTTATTTGACTATTTAGTTTATTTGTCTAGTTGCTGCCATCCTATGTAGTCCACCTGTTCCATCTTGATAAAGTGATCATTAATCGTTCAGAAACATGACTCAGTTGTTTCTGTGCTGGTGCACACAACCAATGCACGTCATTAATGCCATCCAGAGGGAGCAGTTTGGAAGATGAGAGGATAATTTACTCACCATGTGCATTTAGTCCTTGGCCACCTTGCTGAGATACCCCTGCTGGTTTGGAGTCTGTTTTTGTATATAAACCTGTTCTACCTGTGACAACCAGAAATGTAGCGAGCCTACTAGTGTAATTCAGGGATAGGATGGTACAAATTCTCGTTTCAGTCTTTGGAAATCAGAAAGCTCTGTTCTGCTCTAATCTGCAGACAGATGCCCAGTTCTGGCATTGCTACCTCAGTAGGAGTTGAGAGCTACATTAGGAAAGACTGTGAGATAATTACCATCACTAAAATATGAATAGGCTTTCATCCATATTAGAGAAACCAAAGGCTTTGCACAACAAGTAGATAATAGTCATGCAAATGCTCAATAAAGTTTATCAAATAATAGAAGTGGAAAAAAGCTTCAAAAATCAGTTGATCAGTGTTTGCATTGTATGAGTGTATTCTGGTCTGTGCTACCACCATCATAATCAGTAGCAGTCCATAGGGAATTTGAGTGTGTTTCAGTGAAACATTTAGGATGAGGGGAAAAGTCTTCCTCCTTCATCATCACTGGAGACATTGTCTAGAGGATGAGGTTCACCTGGGACCCCATGGCTGCCCTTACTGACTGGGCTCCAGAGAGTCAGAGAGTTTTTTCTCCCCCTCTCTGCATTTTCCTCTCCCCTGTTCTCTTTTCTCTGCCCTTCTCTGCTTGCCTTTTTTTTTTTTTTTTTCCCCCTCAAGATTACTTTGTTTATTAAGTTGATATGTGTCATCAGCAATGGATCCTGCTAATAAATCTTTGTGCACATTACCCTGCCTCAGTGTCCTTTCTGCAGCAGGGAAATTGATGATCAAGGCTGAAGGAAAAAGCTATAAGAGAAAGTGAAAGGTGGTAATTCAGGCAGGTGAAAGCTGACAACGGAAGAGGGGTCAAGGTGCAGGACTTTAGGCCAGATGTAGTGCTGGTATGGATGTGCTGGTGTGGTTGTGCTGATCTCTGCTATCAAAGTGCTCTTGCTGAGGGTACAATTTGTAACTGGAAAATTATTGTATGCTTTCAGCATTCTCTGCAAAATTGCAGTTTTTCTGGAATAAACACATCTGGGCAAGGACACCAGGGCACTGGTATGTCAGGCACAAGGACTCTTAGTGCCAGAAAATGTTTGTAGGGGACAGAGTGTGTCTGTGCATGTTGAAGAAAGGAGGATGCATGTAGAGGCACAGGCTTGCATCCTCAGCAGGGTCCAGCATGCTTCCTCTGACAAAATAGGATGCACAATGTGTCAAAATTCTACTTCTGCCGCTGAATCACTCTGGCTTTTCTGGTTTGCTTAAGTGCCTGTTAAATTGTTTTCCTCCTTCCTGCTACAGAGGGTTATGGACACTGTGTTATCATAGAACCGCAGAATTGTCAAGGTTAGGAAGGACCTCCAAGAGGATCAAATCCACCATTAACTCATGCAGGGAGGCAAGCATCCCAATCAGTGAGTGCTCCTGAGGCTTTGTTATCCCAAAGGCTGGTTCATGTGCAGGTACACTGCAGGGCTGGGCTAGGCACTGCATCACACCAGCAATCCCTGCCTCCGCCTGTAACTCCCAGCAGAGCTCCCAGCACCCATCAGAAACCTGTCTGCAGGTCTGTAGGGCGAGGAGACTCTGTAAAATGAGCTATTTCTACATTTGCTACTCTTTTTGCTTAGAAAAGAAGACTTCGATTGATCCTTATTTTTAGTTTTGTTACTCTTGTGTGTATGCTTAATTGTATATTCCATGGAAAAGTATAACTGGGTGACATTAACAAAGAGATACAATATCAAATATAGTGCTATTTTTTTTTTTTTCCTATTCATAACTATCTGATAGAAAACAGCAGGTATTATATTTTATCCTGGAGCAGAAAACATTCAAGGAAGTAGAAAAGAAAACACTCTCCTTTTCCCATGGGTATGGGACTTATAAATTTTTCCAATTATAGGTAAGGGTAGAACTCACTAAGTAACACAGCTTTGGGAAAGAAAATCACATAACAGTAATAGTGATAGTAATAATATCAATAATAAAAGGTGAATGTATGCGTTCACTGCTAAAGCCTTGTTTGGATGTAGAGCTCCAAAGCTTTGCGTATTATTCATTCTAAAAGAAAACTTGTTATTGCCCTTATATTAAAAGAAGCAACAAAACAAGTCTACTGTACAAATGGAGTGGACTTGAGGCTTTGACTGACAGTAGCTATCCCAAAATCTTTAATTTTTTGCTTGTTTTTCTACATTCGTGTGTGGCACAAAATTGAAATCCCAGTATATGAGAAATCTGTAACTCCAGCTGTATTTGCATCTATCAAATAAGGAGAATAAATATCCAAATTCTTCTAAGGCCCAATAAAATTCTCAGGGGAGGAAGTTGAAATAAGAGAAGAGGAGCCACATACCTCTCCCTATTGTTTCCATTGGCTTGCTCTTGATCACGAGGAATATTCCTTCAGCATGTTTCTTCCACTGCTCTTGAGCTACTCTTATTATCTAGTAAGTACGTCACATATCCAATGAGTTGCTGGGATTCATTCAAAGTTCCTGGTCTATTATATAACATCTCTGAGCACATCCTCAGAGTGACTGATTTGAGAACACCATCACAGTTTCCACCCCATTTTTTGGTCACTCTGAACCCTCCTTTTTAATTTGATAGTTCTGAGTCCATTCTTAGTGACTTGCTGGCTGCTCTTGCCGGGGTCTGCTCTGCCTGAAGCTGTATGCCAGGTCTGGATCTGATGTGCAATCTGCTGTCCTGTGCCTGGGATCTGCTGCATTGCTGGGGCTGCTCTCATGGGCTGGAGGATGGTGAGAAAAATCCATGTGGAGAGTTTCACCAGTGAAATCCACACCTAGACCCTAGCCAAGATAAAATTTACCAGATGGTCTGGATGTTGGCTGGAGTCTGTCATTGCAATACTTCTGTCAAGAACAGTAAAGAAGAAGAAGAAGAAGAAGAAGAAGAAGAAAAAAAATCACTGATTTTTACAGACTAGATCATGGGCTCTGTGCACAGTTATACTATTTAAAAAGTTTTGTCTTGTTCACTCCACCCAATTAATCAACATGAAAATAAGAAATGATTGAAAGTTGTTTGTAATGAATACAAGAGAATTAACTCACAAAATTCTTATATATTCATGCAGTCTGTTGCTGATTATATATTTTTTCGATATCCATCTGAATTTGTAATGAATTTCTTCTGTGTATTCTTCACTCTTTATCTACCTCAGGTGTATTTAGATAACTAGCTGGCTGTGGTGCTGTGCAATTGATTTTAAATTATTGCTGGATTGTAGAATAGCTGCTTGTAGTACAAAATAATAAATGTAAGCAGCTCTGAGGTCTGCTCAAAAGCATTTTGGAGATCATTCTTTAATCAGACCTTGAGGAATTGGGCACAAATCTGTGCAAGTCAATGAAATTGCTTATGTAGAGCTGAGTGTGCTACAGTGAGCTATGAGTTGAGTTTGCAAAGCTTGTGACTGCACAGAACACCATCTGAAATAAACCTTTCTTGTTGGTCTTGGTTCATCATAGGGAAAACTTTAGATACCTTGAAATTTTCTAGAAAATAATGAATGCAAAGGTGAAAACCTGCTATAATGGAACAGAAAGTATTCAGGTGTTTAGGACATTAAAAGTATATAATGGTAAATAAAAGCCTGGATCTCTGCTTTCCTTAGCCTGAAATAAAGACATAAACATAGTTATCTCTCTTTTCTGAGGTCAGCACAACGTCATTTGCCATTTGGCTCTTCCTTAGGTCATTCTTCATCTGTTCTCTGACATGGCAAATCTAAGATATGCTTCCAATACAAAGGTACAGATGCTTCATTCTGGAAATCTTTGCGTGTAATAGAGTTTTGTTAGAAATTAGGTTAAGCTTAACATCATTTTCACCTAGCTTGCTAGTACATTCCCCTTACCTGAGTAAAGCCTCTTACCTGTGTCTTCAAAGCAACTGAATTTTGTGCTAGGCGTCTACCTACTCTTTGGAGGTAAAAACAAGTGATAACTTGTGATTTTAAAAGTTGGGAATTTTAATATGAATGTCAACATAGATGTTTAGACTTGATGATATATTATGTAGAAGCTCATTGTAGTTTCACCCGTTGTATTTGCCCTGGGAAAATGATGCCTCTCTGCTAGTGTCTGTATATTAAAGACAAGGATGGGCTTATTTTGTGTTTAGCTTATTAGCAAAAAACTCAGGATCTACTCTATTTCTTGGACTGATGGATTGTAAATAGGGTCAGAACTGAATCAGGGATTTTGTGTTGTGTTGCCATTCATTAAGGAGACTGAAGTTAAAAGAAAGGGCTGAAGGTCTAAGTCGCTTGGCAGGCAGCAAGGGAGAAATCCTGAGCTTGCAACTCTGCCATTCAGTTTAAAATGTTGAATGCATCTGACAAAATGGAACATTATTCCTGCCTGGTTTAATTCTCTCTAAAACTTCTGTAGTCTGACTTTTCCCAAGAAACGTGAAGGTTTCTCCTCTTCTTTGGGCACGTCCTGGAAGATACCTATTGTTCCCAGCTACCTTTGAACTAAGGTGCAGGTCAGTTAACAAGACTCAGTTTTGCCAGTTGTATCATTTGAATTGGTCAAGCAGGTGAGAAGAGAATTTAAAATAACTGAGCCAGAATAACATTTTAGTGGCAAATATTTGGCATAAGGAAAATGTCCTTTTATGGGTTCTAGCTGAAGGAGAACATATATTTTACGAATGTGAAGGAATTTTCATCCATCCATTCTCATCCATTTTTCTTGAAGTGAAAGGAGGGAGCCAAGTTCTGAAGCAATTTATTTTAAAATCAAAAACCTGAGTAGCAGGTTACAAGGAATAAAAAATAATAAGAGTATGTCTGTGGACTAATTTCTGTACTTGGAAGTACAGAAATAACTTTGTCAGTTATTTCCTTTGATGTGGTCCTCTGTTTACCTGAGATATTACACAGATAAGAATGTTTGACTTTATTGACACATAATAGCACAGATTTTTAATATAATTCTGAAATTTTAAAATATGAATATTTTAGTAATATTTTGCAGACCCTAATGGTGATTTTGAATTCTTACAGTCTTGGTCTGTTGATAGCTTTTTTCCTATCTGACCAGTAGTCCAAACATTATAAAATGGGTATGTTATAGTAAAACATTTACATTGCCTTTCACATTTTTTCAGTGATGGAGGCATGCTTCCTTATTGTTAGAGTATTGCATTTCATCTTATTGCCTACTCTTCTATCCAGTTGCATACTAAAATTACTCTTGCAATAGAGAAAATGTTTTGATATTAATATTATTAAACTTACTAACAGTAAGACTAGTGCTAGTACCAAGCTATACCACAGACATTTTGACTGATCCTGAGCTTCCTTCCCTGTCTATTAAAAAGAAGAAGGAGTGTTGATAGCTCATCCTTTCTCCCATTCTTCTTCTAAAAGAAACTCATTTTGCAGAGTGTTTAAACATAACTTCGATGTCACTATATCAGAAGTTTATGTGTTTCCAGCTTTGCTTAAAGGAGCATAGATATATACCATTAAATCCTTTCCTAAACCAGGATCTGCAGGTTATTCAAGGTAAGAAGCACCCTGAGAGTGTGCCTGTGCTGGTACCCCATACGTTGCACCTGGAAGGAAAGAGAGTTCAGAAGGCTTGAGTAGTATAAATGGTTGTGAAGGGTTTTTAGTACAAGGTCACATGAATAATCACCACAGCAAGAACATTTTGTTTTGTCTTGGACTCTCTTCAGAGAAAGGATTTCTCTTCATGTCTGCACAAACATTTTCACATATCAGCTTCACTCTTCAGGCTGTTTCTGGTGCTCTGGACCTACATCAGTTCTGCTACCACAGTGTATCTGGAGGTTGGGCTGAGGTTTCTATTTATCATGTTGAAGGATTCATTTATGGTCTGTTTCATTGATTTCATCGTGATTCTGCCAGGGTTGCATGTGAAACTACTCTGCAATCCTATCAAATTGGGGATGACTTTGTCCCCTTGTCTGCAAAGGGGGAGTCAGCAGCTGCTGTCAGAAACTACTGAGAAATTGAAACAGTGAGATCTTCCCTGTTTCTGTCTTGCTAAACTAATGGTAAGCCAAACAGCCCAGCAGGGAGTCAGGCCTGGTCTGGTCTCTTTGTCAGTCGATGCTGACTGTGAGCATGGTATAAATAGTGACCTGAGATACAGTCCTGGCCAACATTGGCAATCAGTGTGAAAGGAGTATACTTGTTTCTTTGCAGAATTGGACTGCTTATGACTGGAGTTGGTGGAACAGAGGTTAGACTGTAATTTTACTTACTTAATCCAATGTTTGAACATTAATTCAAAACTTCTTTTTTCTTCCCTGGGGAGAAGATTATCGGTTTGGCTTATCATTCAGTAGTGTTTACGCTATGTCTGCATGGCTTGCATAATTTAATTTCAAAGTCTGAACTTAATTTTTCATTTTGAATCCCCTTTCTCCCCCCAGTACTCAGAAGGGCTGGAGACTGGTTTAGCTGTCTCATTACCTGTGGGCAGTTGCATTATGTTTAGTTTTAACCAAGTTGTGCATAAACAAAATGCTTGCTCTTAGGCATTTCTCCTGAACATTGAGGAGGTAGGATTCATATTATTCTGTAGGAAATATGAATTAATAAACACATGTTTTTCCTCACTACATGATTAGTAGGAGATATGTAGTGAGGATTAGAACTATCCAGACAGCAAAAGAATTAAAAATAAAAATCTGCTGATATTTTAGTTATCTACTTATTTAGGGAAGAGACTATAACAAACTCCATATCCCTTCTCAAAAGAATCTTATTTGTATTTTAAAAAAAATCTGAGTTATTGCTGGTACAGCTGAATGTTTCCTTCAGGGACTGTGCGTGTTGAATCTGATTTGGATCAACTTTCTGTGTGGAGCAAGGCATCCTTCTGGAAGACAGTAAACACACCTACGTTTATCTTTCTCATGGAGAATCAAGCCCCACCCCAAACTGCTTAGAAAAGGATTGATGCTTCCTTTTACTTCTTTTTTAGTTACATAATTTTTACCCGTGTTCCTTGGTATTTATTTTCCAGTGTAAACTATGTCTGATTGATACTGTGGGGTGCCTAAAAATTAAAGCATGATGTAACTAACTCTAATTGCACTTTCATCTGTAGCTCAAGCTGTTGTCTCCTTATGTCCCATGAGATCAAGATCTGTCATCAACTCTGAAGCCAATTTCCATCAGACATTTTAAACAAGACAGAGAGATTAATGTGTGCAACTCTGTAAATTAAAAACAACAACAAAAAAGAGTTCCTCTCAGAGTTGTAATTAATTTCTTGGGTTTTTTCCCCAGTTTCATATACCATGGTGAAAGTGTTTCATTCTAGATGAGTGGGTATGTGTAAGGGTATGTTGTCCCTTTGGACAACTTGGTGCAGTTTTGGGTATAGATGAAAGCATGCCTGACATTTATTTCCCAGACTGTATTAGCAGATAGGGCGACTCTATTCAGTGACTGAGTTTTGTGAGAGTCGGAGCATGCTGATATACCTCAAAACCTTTTCTTACAGGTCCTAAATAAACTGCACTTGGATTTCATTGACATAGTGTATGGCTTCAGCAAGGTAAATTTTGTTAAAGCTATGCATATTCAGTAGTAGATGTCAGAGAGTGGTTTGGTACATTTATTGTGATGGTGAAAATGGAAGCTTTCAGAATGTGTTGTGGAATTACTGTGCTCAGAAACCCATGGAACAATACTGGTTCTTTTTCATATCATATCAAATCATCTTTAGAATAGAGAATTCAAAGGTAGGTAGTTTTATTGCACAGATATAACTGCAGTGAACCATCAAAAGCCCACATCTACCTCTAGCAAATTTTGTTATTGTTCCTAATGGACAAAGGATCAAATCTTTCTGGTATGGATTCTTTTCTGCTGTGTGAAAAAAGAAAAAAGGAGGATTGCTCAGCTGCCTTTATTGGTAGTGGGGCAATATGAAGCTTGAATCTGAGTGTTTTATGAGTTTGCAATATCTTCTATACTAGCTGGAGACTTCCAGGAATTACTGTGTTCCTGTCAGTCCCCATCACTGTTTTTAGAGCTTTTTATAAAGGTGATGCTGAGGGTCTTTTTCTTCTGAGAGCTCCCTTTACCAGGGGGATTATGAGAAGGAGGAACGTATGACTCATTTCTGCACACCATGAACATGACTGTGGAAGTAGAGCATTTGGCCTTACATGCTATAGATGTATTAAGCTACTCCTTGCCCTCAGAAACTGAGAAAAAAAAATATATATCAAAGTTAAGTTCCATGTCATTTTGATGTCTGGTCATGAATACTCTGAAAATGTCATGGTTTAACCCCAGAAAGCAATAAATCCCCACATAGGCTCTTGGGTCACTCACCCTGGTGGGATGGGGAAGGGAATCAAAAGGGTACAAGTTGAGAAAACCTGTGGGTTGAGATAAAGACAGTGTAACAGGTAAAGCAAAAGCCGCACACCCAAGAAAGGCAAACCAAGGAATTAATTCACCACTTCCCATAGGCAGGCAGGTGTTCAGTCGTCTCCAGGGGAGCAGATCTCCATGGCACATAGCGGTGACTTGGGAAGACAAGCACCACAACTCTGAATGTCCCCCCCGCACCCTCCCCTACTTCCTTCTTCTTTCCCCCAGCTTTTTGTGCTGAGCATGATGTCATATGGTATCAGACATCCCTTTGCTCTGTTGGAGTCAGCTGTGCTGGCTATTTCCCCTCCCAAGTCCTCATGCATGCCTAGCCTGCTCACTGCTGGGGCAGTGAGAGAGGAATAAAAAGCCTTGGCATTGATCAGCAATAACAAAAAACATCTCCGAATTACCAACACTGTTAACATAGCCCCACACTGTGAACAAATTTAACTCTACCTCAGCCAAAACCAGCAAAAAAAGTAATTGCACTGTTGACTTTCAGTGTATTGTGAGCCAGAAGCCTTCTTTCCCAAAAAATATGCAGGCTAAACCCAACAAAAGAAAGAGATGATGTGTGGGAAAGACATACAGCATATATACCGTCTCTGTGCACTGAATACACTGACTGTCAGATGAGGCCATAGGTGATTTTACTATTTTTTTACCAGTTTTTGGAAGAAATCAAGCTGTGCAGGGTGGGACTGGTTCTGGTGACTCTGAGCCCATGCCTCAGCTATCCTAGACCTAAGCATGGAGCTCTTCCCAGTGGCAGCTTTGTCATTGCTGGAGATTGTAAAGGGACCACCCTCTCTAAACCTCTTAATTGAAACATGGGTCAAAAGGGACAAACTTTTGCATAATACCTACTTGTAACACATGATTGAAATTTTTAGCATTCAAATTTTTTGAAGAAATAGGGAGAGACCCTTGTTTTCCACCTCTGCTTTAGAAGCTTATCTGAGCCTATAAGCACTGGGAACAGGTTGACCTTGGAGTCGTGGAGCTTCCTGAATATGGAAATATCTTTTTCTTGTGTTTTGGTAGACTGTCTCTAGCCCTGTAGTTCCGAGCTTGTCCTTGTACTGGTCTCCTCTCTTATCTTCCCTGAGCCTGAACTATGCTCCAGAAAATAAATTTTCATGTGGGGAAAATGAATTTCCAATCCTTTAGTTGCAGAGGCACCTTTAAAAGTATAGGTGAGTTAAATCTGTGTGAGCTCCCAAGCGTTCTGGCTAAATCTAAAATGAAGATATAACCAAGCTGTCTTTGAACTGTGTAGAGCCTGTATAACAAGGATAGTGTACTGAATTAAAGTAGCTAATTAGCTGTGATGAAAAGCTGATACACAGGGCTGGGTCAAGGCAGCTGCCTTGCTCCTGGACTGGCTCGTTCCAAGGAGCCTCGGGGCTCTCTCTGCAGTGCTGCACCACGCTGAGCAGGCACATCTCCAGCAGTGGAAGGTTGTACAGCTGTAAGCTGCCATTGCTAATCTTGTTGAGGGGCTGTCAGAGCCTCCATGCTGGCTCCTGGTCAGGCTGTGCCCCTGGAGCGCACAAGGCTGCTTCCTCTTTCATCTCATGGCTCTGATTTCTGCAGAAAGGAAAGCCAAGCAAAGTCCTGGAGGATCCCAGATCAGCAATCAAAATCCTGGAGTATGCCCTGTATTTTTCTTGGTAATTAGGTACAGCCTCAGGCAGTCAGGGTGGGAGTCATCTCATTTAACTGAAGGTGTTGGAGGGTTAGCTATCAGTTCTGGACTGGTTGGTCGCCTCAAAAGGAGAGAAGCAGGTACTTCCAGTCAATGCTTTATCTCTCCTGGAACAGAAGAGATGAATCACTCTGGAGGTGTCTGTCTTTCTCCATTGACTGCAGAGAAGAAGCCTCAATGGTAACATTGAACTTGATGCTGGTCTTTGAGACAGCTGGAGTTCGGTGCGGTGCATCTTTTGGTATTTGAAGTGTCACCTCAGCCATGTGCTGGGACATTTGATGCTCAGGGTACTGTAAAAGAAGAGGCATATTCCTAGTCTGAAGAACTGTACTACCTAATATAAATAACAGCTTGTTTATTGAAATGAGGAGAAGGTGATATGTGGGAATAAACCATCTGAGACCTTTTAAGAAAAATACACTCAAAAATCCTACAAAGCCTAGGAGTTCAGACAAATCAGTCTATGAATCTAGCTGAAGCAATTGCTCAAGTAACTAAAACTATTTTCTTATTAGATCAAGTCAGCAAGACACATATTATGGGTAGTATTGTAGGGAGTATGCCACTTCATTTTCCTTGATTTGACTCTTATTCTAGATGTATATAAAACAAATGCCTTTCTTTTTCATTTACAGTAGATAACAGCAGTTCACAGATAGTATTTTTTTTCTTTTTTTTCCTCTTATTTTCCAGTGAAGGTGCATCTAATTCAATGAGGACCTTAAAATGTTTCCTTTCCACTCAGAAACTTCAGTAGCATTTTAATACATGCAATATGTGCTGGTTTTGTCACCATAGCTAATTTCTGAGGAGCATTGGTGAAGTACTGAATTTATCTTGAGACTGAGTCAGTTAGAAACACTTTTATTCACAACACCATGGAATAAAAGAAAAAAGAAGAGGAAAACAGGGCTTTTCTTAGTAATTTTTTTTGTAGATTAATGTTCTATTAAGTTCATTAGTTGAAATAGAATGCATTTTATTCAGAAGCTCAATTAAACTCAAATTTTGTTTTAGGAGCGAGAATCATCAGTGATTTGAAATGTCCTGACAAATCATGTCCGACTTGCTGAACAAAATTGTTCAGAGTTCCTGAGTTTGGTGCACCCTGACTGTGGCAGAGGGACAGTTTCGGGATGCTAAGCTGGAGTGGCTATGTCATCATGCACCCGCAAGGTATCTCTTAAAGTGATTTTACAGACCAGGTGGGAGCACAAAGGTGTGCTCTCACAGGAGTTGGTTCTGTTTGGCTTTAGCCACTAAAAAGATCCTTTTTGAACTTTTTTTTTGGTAGATCTAGAGCTGATTTTGGGGAAATGATGAGAAAAATGACATTACTAGATCCGATTTGTAATCACATCCCTAGAAGGTAGGAAAAATAGATTGTGAAACAGGAAAGTGAGTCATTATCATTCTTGTGTCTCACTGTGCACTTATTCCCCCGTAACTTCTAATTATACTTAACACACTTTGATTTGAATATTTTCTTTAATCTTACCATTTGTATAGGTAATTTTATCTACTCTAGGTTTTTCAATATGCTCAGAATTAAAACTGGTACTCACTTGTAATTGTCTAAAATTCCTGCATAGCATTTTTCCTCTGTAAAATTGGTTGCAGCTGGGTTTGGCAGAGGCAGCATGCTGTGTACAAGCACCTCACTTCCAATAACTAAAGGCAGTTGCATAGACATCAGTTTTCTTTCAAATCTGCAGAACAATTTTGGGAATCTTAATCTGAGTCTGTGTTCTGAAAGTTTGCAAGATCTGTATTCAGCAGAACAGTACAATATGAAAATCTTTGAAATCAATAAATCAATGTCAATTCCTTAGCTTTTTTTTTTTTTTTTTTTTTTTTTTTTTTTTGTAGTAGTAGTAGTAGTAGATTTAGCTGTTGCAGTTGTTATTATGTATTTGTTGCAGCAGTGAGTTGAAAACTGAGATGTTATATTCATGGCTTAACTGTTAATTTTTTTTTTTTTTTTTCCTTCGGAACCTCCATGAGTTGTGAGGGAAAGGATGCTGCATATGGTGGAGTCCTTTACTGAGCAGTTTCTCTGGCATAAAGGATGACAAAATCTGACTGAGTGGAAATAAGATTGAGTTATTTTTGAATTGTTGAAGTTCGGTCGGTGAAGTTCAATACAAGAGACTGATAAATGACTGAAATCTGCATTTCTAGTACATGGCCTAAAAAATGTCTGAAGGCCAAAGCAAACAGCTTAATTTGCAGCATACTCAGGACTGAGCCTGGACTGAAATTTGCTTTATGATGACCTGACCTACCTCTCTGCCCTATCCTTATTCCAGTTACCAAGCAAATGGATTAATTATTTGGGCTTACTTTTTTTGATGCTTTTGAAAACATAAATACATGACTTAGCTTATTGGCATTAATCACCTACATTAAAATTTTAGGAAAATGTGAACTACTTCTTTGTTGTACAGTAGTTTAACCGATTTCATCATGCTTGAAGCTTGGTTGGAGAGATAACTCTGAGCTCTGCCTCAACCACTTCATGGGCAGGGGCCCCACTATCTTTGGACTAGTGTGTAAAGCTCTAGTTTTAAGCAGAGGAGGATAAAAGCCACTTAAACATTTAAAATAATTGTCCAAAAATGTGAAGGACAATTGAAAAAGCTTTGAATTGATGTGTGTCTTTCTTGGCTAGGCTTGTCAGAGCTTAATTACACATGATTAATAAAAATTTTTGCTGAAAAATAAAATGGTAGTCAACATCCAATTAGTGAAAAACCTGAATGGGTCAAATTTAGTCCAGTAACTAGATCTTATTCCATTATTTTTAATAGAGTGACTGAAACTCTCTCATTGGTCCTCTTTCTGCAAACAATGAAGAAATTAACTCCATGTATAAACAATGAATAAAATACAGGAAAAAACTTACTATATAGTAACTTGGAAAATTCTTCCATACAGTTCTATAACAACTGTGTGATGTGTTTATTATCAATAAAAACATTTTTTATATAAATTGATTTATTCTCAAGCTCCACAGATACATAAATAAGCATATCTTTGTGAGCTACAGTAGAACATATATATAGGTGACACCAGAAGTACATTTTAAATGACGACTATTATTTTAAGTAGATTTAATTACAGAAACACATTAATACATAGGTAGCATCAAGCTAGATTGGAAGATATAGACTGGTAAAAATCCAGCCTAACAGTTGAATATTGCTATTGTGGAGTAAATTGATTATAAGCAGAAAGTTAAAAATAATGTGAAGCTAGAGAAAAAGTGAAATGAAAATTTACATCAACATAGTAAATTTGATGTTTGGAATGGCTTTTAGCTATCAATTCAGAATCCAATCCATATGGAACAGGGGACTCCTAGAATTTAGAAGATTATAAATCCTCACTAGTGATTTATTTTCACGTTTTCATCAACCCTGTCCCTGAAGATTGCTAAATGCTTCTTATGGAAAGGAAGAGACTTAAGCCACAAGTATTTATTGAGCATTTATACTTGCATGTAGTATTGACTAGCGATTTTTAGAATTTGTGTACAACCCTCTCAGACGGAATATAAATTTCTGTTATTAGCAGAGGCAGCTTCCATGTATTTAAATGTCTAGAGTTTCTCTCAGATAAACTTTTCATGATGATTTTGGTGAGCAGCAGCCACCACATTTAGTGAAATGGCTCAGTGATATGGGTAATTCAATACTTATTCACTGAAAGGGGAAAAATAAAACTCCTCAGCATAATGGGTAATGAATGTGTCTGACTTCAGTGACTACAAGGGGCGGATGGTGAATCATCTTCCTGCAAGACTGAATATAGCTTTTTTTCCCCAATACTTTCTGACATCTTTCATACAAGAGAATACATAAATCTGTCCTTTTTTTCATGCAGCTTGGCTTTAGCAGCATCAAGTAAATTATGCTGAACAAATCAGTCTTACTTGATATCTGTTGTTAAAGAGTTTATTATTCTTTCAGATTATCATGCAAGCTATTAATTGTTACAATTCCAAGTGCACAGTTTTGTCTATATTCACAGTTTTATTTATATTCACTTAGGCAGTTATTTTGCATTGTTTTAAGGAAGTGCTTGATTGTAGAAGACGTAATACATCAGGCCCTTGATGTTACTGTGGAAGCAACAGAGTTTTCCCTTCTTATTTCAAAACAATTGCATGTAACTTCTCTTCTAACAGCTTCAGAATTCTTTCAATCTACACAGAGCTAATTTCTTCTGTTGCTGACTGCTGGTTTTGCTTTCCATGTCCAGATGAGTTGATTTGTCCCGCAGCAGAATACAATCTGTTCACTTACACCACGCAATTTTTAATCAAAAACATACTTTTGAGTTCTGACAAATTTTTTAGCATTTGTCATGCTGTCAAACACTATCTCGGTCCACGTTCTCCCTCTCTCCCAATCTTACCCTCTCCCTGTCTTGGGAAGATTCCTTTTTCAGTCTTTTCCTCTGTAGTTCCAGCACTCTCCAATGTAGTTCCTAGTGGCGTATGTCTGTGATTGACTTTGCCCTTGGGCAACGGGACTGGCACTGTGCTGCTTGCCTCTGGACAGGACTGCACAGTGTCACACATCCACTGACAGCATTTATAAAGTGTTTTCTTGTACAATACTGTAAAACTTAGAGTAATTGTTTCAGTCTCGCTGTTTGGCCCAGACAGTTGTATAATTGGCATTATTACTTCTTGATCCTATTTATCTGGGATAGTCTTTTTAGTCTAATGAATTGTAGCCCCCAATGAGGTCCCACAAGACGGCACAGTGTTTTAAAAGCAAAGGGAATCAGGCCTTATTTTTCCCTCCCTCAACACTTCTGTTTTTCAGTGCCAAATACTGTCAACCTGCTGAAAATAAGTACATATATATATATTACATTTATTCATCTGCTCATCTTGATTATCTCAAAAGACATGTCAGTCTCGAGGTCTGAGCTGGAATCTTACCTGCTGACAAGCTGATGTGGAAGTCATCAGAGTTAAGAAGAGAACAGATAAGGTCTTGATGTGTCATTTCAGTAAAGGCCTGGGCTAGGAACTCATGGAAGCCATCCAAGCTGTGGGATCTAACTGGCCACATGAGCCTTTATTACCAACTTAAATCCCTTCAATGCCAGTCCTAGATGCAATTTGGAGGAGAGACATCACTTGACTTTGAAAGTGTTCCTGAAGGACACAGCTCTCGCCAAAATGCAGTCTAATAACTCTGCTTTGGGACTCTAAGAAAAAGGGGTTGTCAACTTGGTGAGAAATTGCTTATAGACAGAGAATTTTTCTTAAAGCAAATTGATATTTATTGATCATTCCTTTTACAGGAAGAAAAATGCTCTGTGTAGAGTCTTCATAAAAGGCCCTTCAACACAGGACCAGGTGAAATAGCTTTGTTCCTCTATGAACAGATGACTTTATCTTTTTCCTTCTTTATCTAAAGCCTTTTTTTTCCCCTATATGGTTTCCTTTTCAGGATCAAGGCTTTATAGGAATTTGTTGCTGAAATTTCCTCTGCTTCTAGGTTCCACTTTAGAAAAAAAATATATTATTGTGATTGTACAATGAATTGGTCAGTTAATAAGCTCTTTAGAAGTTACTAAAAATATAAATGAAAACCTTACAGATCTTACTAAAGGAGATTAAAAGACCTGATTTAAAGGAAAGATTGTTTTCTTTATCATTAAAATTTCAAAACCCAGCTTGCTGTTTAATGACAGATCTGAGCGCTGAGAGAATGACAAAAATTGTTTATACCAGTGTTTGTTGAGTTTGTCACTAAGGAAAAACTAAATAACATGGATGGTAATATAAATTAGAACCAGCTCAGAAGTGACATCAGGATTTTATTAATTTGGGATTGAGTATGAAACAAATAGGAACAGAGTATTCAGTTCTTGTTCTCTGACCTCCTTCATAAATCTGCGTTCAGAATACTCATGAACAAAAACTTCCAAACCAAAAGCCTTTTACAACAAAGTATATAGACTAAAATCTTTGAACAAATGGAATTTTAGATCCAGAAGGCTGCATTTATGTGAAGACTTGATCTTACATTAAGAAGATCTTGGCTGATAACCTTCTAAGCGTCTCATCCTAGCTGTGATTGTAATAAGGCATTGTATGTGTTGTAATGGTGCTGAGTCAGCCCCACTCCGTGGAGATTACAGACCTTAACCGCAGAAAGTTAATCTAGCAGTGCTCAAGGCTATAGGAGTCTAGCTTCTTTCTTGTCACCTTAAAATACTGACCTGGGAAAGACCCATTTGGTCTTAGTCCTTGCCAGTGCAGCTGTCCATTTTAGCTACCCACTTGAAAATGTAGACCAAAGCATTCTATGCACTAATATTAGCTGTGATGAGATCATTGGACATATTACTGGTGGTTTTATAATTTTTACGTAATTTATTCTGCTGATTTATATTGCAAGAAATGATTGTTTGGAGTGTTGGAATTTGGAGAATGAAGCTTTTTATTTTTTCTGTCCTCCTTCTGCTACCTAGTACATGATTGGTTTCTCTTTGATTCTTTCTTGGCACTCACACTCATATTATTCCTCTTCCCTTAATGTGGATACATGCTTTTTTTTTTTTTTCTTTTTGACCTTCAGAAAAACTCTTAAGATGATTGAGCTTAAGGCAAACCAAGTGTGAGGATGTGTCTTGAATGAATGCTGCCCAAGGGAGTGGGGAGGGTAGAGGGGCAATCCAGCTTAGTGGAAACATTCAGTGTATTTCTTGATTATCTTTTCACAGGGTGTTTTTAAAATTGTTCAAAAGAAGAACAAATACTCTGAGCAGAGAGCACTACTTTATTAATTTTCCATTTTAAAAAAAATTTCCCTTGAATGACCTCCCTGAGTTATTTCGTCAGTAGTATTTATACGATTTTCTCCTTGAAATCCTAAAGACAATTTCTTTACACAAAGAACATAATGAATTCACAGTGTATTTTTAGACACATTTGGTCATATAGCCAGATATGCCTGAGCAAAATAACATTGGTGCTGGCAAAAAACAGGTATTCAAACAGGTAGGAGGTAAATATCTACAGTTATTTCTTGAAAGCTATCAATTATTTGTGTTCCCAGTTTAACTGTTAAACTTAGTATTTACCCTGCAAACTGAGAAATGGCAGCCAATCTAAGCAAGTCATTTGCTTTTCAGTATTAATTTTGCTTCTTGTGCCAGGCTCTGTAAATATTTCCTCATGTATCATTGTGACGGTGCCATACATTTGAAATGTCAAATTATGCAGTGTCTGGTGTCATAAGAATAATATCAGCAGGAGGGAGAGACAAAAAATACCATGCAGAGAATAAATACTTGTTTTCAGTGTCTGCCTTGCCTGATGTTACAGTGCTGTGGACAGAGTAATCTAAGGGTTGTTTGGATGTATAGAAGATACATCCTTTGTGTATTTTAGCCACCCCTTGAGGAGCCTTTTTCTTGTACTGATAAAAAATGGTTTGTGCAGTGCAGCAGCAGTATTTCTATCTTTCCCTACGCTCTTGCATCTGAAATGAGCATACCAGAAAGGGCAGGAAAATGTTATTCTTTTTAGTACTTATTTTCCAATTATTGTTAATTCACTAGCCTTTTGTGAAATAATATAACGCTAAAGCAAAGCAAGAAGTGAACTTTCAGATGACTACTTTTACATGCGGCGCTTTATTCTGCTCTCCTGCCACCCCATTTACCATCAGATTTATACCATACTAGCACAGCAACTGAAGATTAGGCAGGGATTAACCTTTTTGGTTATCCAAAATTTCTCAACCTATTTGTAGAATTAATATAATTTAACACTGTATTATTGTTGTCCTGGTGGAGTAATACTTCTAATACTTCTGTGGAGGTTAGAGAAGTCAGGGCTGTGTAACAATCTATTTATAATAAAAAGAAAAAAGTGATCACATTATTATTCTCAAGAGGCTTCACAGGAGAAGGGCCATGTTATGTTGTGCTTTGTCATTCAGACTGTGTACTTCTACCCAAAGTAAGAGGTTCTGTGCTGTCTGTCCCTGGAGCCAAGCAATGCCAACTTGCTTCCACCATCTCTGACCCCTTTTCTTGCCTCTTCCCACTTCAGAAGATTTACGAAGGAGGTACAGCCCTGTTTCTGTCAGCATTTTCTCTTAGGGTTTGAACATTTCAGGCTGGTGTATAAGTTGGAAGGGCTGAAATCCAAATTTAGTGTCCCTGGGATTGATTAATTTGCTCATGTTTGAACATCCTAGTGGTATCTGAGCCCTCGAGAGTATCCAGCATCCTCTAGAAGCAAATGGGTCTCATAGAGGTCTTGTGAAATGTATACCAGCTCCTCAGGGAGTTGTCAGATACTCTGATGTGTCTCAACTGACACTAAGGCATTCAAGTATGTATCACCACACCAGATGCTGAATAATCAGTTTGCAAATTGGAAATATATATTCCATTTTCTGAATATCTAGTACTGTAGGAAACCAGTGAAGAGGCTGTGATGTTCCTGAAGGGAAAGCAATTGCCTGGCAAAATGTCTAAATGTCCCACACTATTGATCAGGTCCAGGAAACAAATACAAGGGAAATGAATTTTAGGCATCTAAACCAACTGTTTCTGTAGGTGCAGGGATGAAGTAGAACTTCATCATAGTGCTTCCATAAACTTATATATCTTATACAACCTTCTAGATAAGTTCAGGAAGTGTGGGCTGGATGAGTGGAGATTATGTAAATTGAGAACTGGCTGAATGGCACAGCTCAGAGGATGGTGATCAGTGCTGTAGAGTCTGACTGAGGACCTGTAACTAGCAATGTTTTCCAGGGATCAGGACTGGATCCAGTCATGTTCAGCCTGGAGGAAGAGACAGGGTGTAGCTGTAGTAGAAGAGAATACAGGTGACCTCGCTCCTGATAAGTAACAGCTATATCCAATAAGGATGAGTGAGATAAAAGAAAGGGTGAGCTGGTGAGGGGAGGATCAAAGTGGAGGAGGAACCTTGAGGAGCATGAAGGAGAGAATCATGGAGCAGGATCCTGGGGAGAGAGAATGACTGCTGCAAGGTCACTCTGGGTCTGCAGTTAGAGCCTGATGTTGGAACCTGCAGCCATAGTCTATTTAGGTAAAAGCCTGCATTCAGAGTCTGCAAATCAACACATGCAGTCATGGTTTAGCAGGAAATAACCAGCAGTCAGAAGCTGCAAGGGAAACCTACAGGAGGAGCTTGCTGCAGTCAGTCAGCAAATAGTTGGAGTTAAGATGACTAAGCCATGAAGAGGAATAAACCAGGACCCCTTTTTTGCTGTGTTTGACAAGAAGTCTCTGTCTTAGCTCATTTTTACCCTCTAATAAGAGGGCTGCTGCAACACATAACCTCAGCAAGTTCACTGGTGCTACAAAACTGAGAGAATGGCTGGTACCCCAGAGTGCTGTGCTGCCATTCAGGGAGACCTGGACATGCTGGAGACTTGGGTGGAGGGCAGCATAGTGAAGTTCCACAAAGGCAAATGCAGGATCCTGCACCTGGGGAAGAACAACCCTGTGCACCAGTACAAGATGGGGGCTGACTTGCAGAAAAGCAGTTCTTTGGAGAAGACCTAGGGGTCCTGTTGGACAACAAGCTGTCCATAAGCCAGCAGTGTGTCCTTGTGGCCAAGAAGGCCAGTAGTGTCCTGAGGTGTATTAGGAAGAGCATTTCCAGCTGGTTAAGGGAGGTGATCCTGCCCTTCTGCTCAGTCCTGGTGAGGCTTCACCTGGAGTGCTGTGTGCAGTTCTGGGCTCACCAGTTCAAGAGAAAAAAGGACCTGGTGGAGAAGAGCCAGCAGAAGATGATAAGGTGACTGGATTGTTTCTCTTATGAGGAAAGGCTGAAGAAGACACGACCCAGAGGGGTTCTCGCTGATGCATAAAAATACCTTCTGGGTGCGTGTCAAGATACTGGTGGTACCCAGTGACAAGACAAGGGGCAACAGGTACTAAATGAAACACAGGACGTTTCATCTGAATGTGAGGGAAGACTTCTTTACTTTGACGATGGCAGAGCACTGGCACAGACTGCCCAGGGAGGCTGTGGAATCTCCTTGACTGGAGACATTTACACCCAACTTGAATGTGCAATGCTGGGCAGCCTGCTCCAGATGAACCTGCCTTTAGCAGGAAGGTTGGACTAGATGATTTACAGAGGTTCCTTCCAATCCCAGCTGTTCTGTGATTCCTTCATATCCACATAATTTCTAGTATATTTTCAATATGCTGAAGCCCAGTGTCTACAATTTCCAAATAGCACAAATCTCTGGATTTATTTTTTTAAACACGTGGCACATCTGTTTTCTATAGTCATATGAAACTTAAGGTCTGTAATGCAGAAGACATCCATGAGCTGCTGTGCACAAGTCAGAATGAATACTGATATGTAGGTTCCTACTTTTGGTACCTTCATTGGCTCCTAGTGTTTCATCTTGTGATAAATCTTTTATTTTCTATAAAATAGTCCATTTCAAGCAATATGATTGTATTACATTGTATATATCTAGTTCTCTGGGTATCTTTGAGAATTTATAAATAAATTTATAAATTTATAAATAAATAAATATTTATAAAGTACATTATTGTATTACTCAAGTTTGAAATATACAGATGGAAAAATACTACACATACTGAAGAATGTATACATCTTTGTTTCATGTATGTTTACCTATTAAAAAAAAAGATGGTTGAGCATTTAACATTGTTTATCTTTAATATTTGTTTTGATTCCAGTGTGGTTATCTCTCAGTGTTAAAAGTTATGAGCCAAACTGGAAGTTGTGGAAATATCTTTGGCTTCATGAAATGTGAAAAAGAAATTATGTGCATGTGTTCTTCTGAATTCATATTGATACTTTTGTATGTGTCATATTATAGTTGCAATATGGTCATGGCTTTTTACTGCCCACGACTAAAAAGATATTGGTAAGACAGAATCAAGAGAAATCTGGAATATTGTTGCATCTCTTGAATTGACACTGTAAGAAGAAATCAAAGCGGAAAGAGTTCAAATACTGCTGCATTTTTTCTTAAAATCTCTGAACAAAAGGATTTCTTAACTTCCCCAGCTGCTTCAGCACTTAACTCTCCTTATAAACAGATTTTTTTCTACAGCCTACAGAAATGTTCATCTTCGCCAACATTGCTGATTTCTTGTATAGATGATACATAGAAAACAATTAATCACTGATGTGTTTATGACAGCATTTCCCATAATCTCATCATGCCTCTCCTCTGAAACTAAGTCAATCCTATTGCTCTATACTCTCCTCATATATTCTGTTTATCAGTCTTGTTGATTTCTGCTGAACCTAATTTCCTAAATTGTCACCTCTGTGTCTGATAAACCACATCCACGTCCCAGATTTGCATTTGCTTTTTTGTGTCAGTATTGTACAAGTGCTCCAGTGCCGTTTATAGCATCTCAGTCCACTTCTTTTAGAGGTGGTTTTTTTTTTTTTTTTTTTTTTTTTTTTTTTTTTTTTTTTTTTTTTAAATCGTTGATGATGGTGCCAGGTGGATGGATGTGAGGTATCTCAAGAAGGGTCAAGAATAGGACCCAGCCTTGTGAGGTGTTCTGTGAGCAGAGCACATCAGACAGCTCTGCCTCCAGGCAGATCCGGGTGCCTTCTTGTACATTCCAGTGCTGTTCTTCCTAGGAAACTGTGGCATTTCTTTGCTGTGCACTGCTTGTTGTAGTTCAGCTGACACTCTGTCTCACATCTACTCCTTGAAGTTTGTTTGAATGGATTGATTATATAAAACCTCCTTCTGTTTCCAGTAGTTAGTTAGCTGAAATGACCTGGAGAATGGAGGTCCATTCAGCTAACTAAGCTGAAGAATGTGTGCAGATAGTTTTTCTTTATAGCACAGACACTGCTGCTGTTTTTAATCCAGCATGTCCTCAGAAAGCAGCACCTTTCAACCTGTGTATGGCATCAAACTGTTGGAGTTGCTTTCTGCAACATTCATTTTTGCCCTTGACATTTATAAAGCCTCACCTAGGAAAAATCTCACACAGTCCAAAGTGTGGATATAGCAGGATAGTCATATGGATTGGTGAAAGCTTTGCCTTGATAATCAGGATAACCAAGAATCCACATGGCAAAGCATAAAGTGTGTTTTTGTATTCCTTGATTCTTCTTCCCCCTGTCTTAAAGGAGCACTGAAAAGATACCTGGTGTCTTCATCTGACATGCAGCTGGTTGGCAGAGTTAGTTAAATCATCCTGGGGAATTAGACTCTTTGGAAGGCTCCTAATGCAGTACTTCCTCTAAATCCTGTATTTCCTGTGTCCATCTTTAATTACAAATACAACTTCTTCCTCTCTCCCCTGTCACAGTCATTAAACGAAAGTGAAAATGTTAATTTCTAAAGCAGTTTATGTGCCTGGCATTGCCTGGGACCAGCCAACATCACAGACAGGGAGATTTATTGAACGTGAATGTTTACCCTCTGTGGCTTGTTCTGCTGGGAGGTAACAGTCCTGCCTCTTCTCAGCAGTGTAGGCACAGTTTTATCATAGAATTCTGAGGACTGGAAGGGACTTTAAAGATATCTAGTCCCAACCTGCCCTACCATGGACAGGGGCATCTGGCATTGGACTAGGTTGCTTGAGGCTCCACCCAATCTGGCTTTGAACACTCCTAGAGTTGGGGCATCCACAGCCTCCCTGGGGAGCTTGTTTCCAGTATCTCACCACCCTTCCCAATAACCCAATATCTCGCCTAGATTTTAATTTTTTTTCAGTTTGTACCCATTATTCTTTGTTTTATCACAACAGCTCCTGACAAAAAAATCCCTCTCTGGCTTCTCTGTAGGCCCTTTTCAGATACTGGAAGTTTGCTGTGTGGTCTCCACACAACCTTCTCTTCTCCAGGCTAAACAGTCTGAACTTTCTCAGCCTTTTTTCTTAGGTGACATGCTCCAGCCCTCCTACCAACTGGACTTGCTCCAGCAGTTTTATGTCTTTCTTATGTTGGAAGCGTAAGGACTGCGCCAGCACTGTGCACAGCGCTCCAGTTGGGGTCCAAAAGGGCAGGGCAGAGGAAGAGGATCCCGTCTCTTGACGTGCTGGCAGCGCGGCTTTGCATGCAGCCCAGCACGCTGTTGGCTTTCTGGGCTGTGAGCACTGGACTGCAGGTTGTTTTTCATCAAGCATCACCCCCAAGTCCTTCTCCGCAGGGTTTGTGGCCGCAGAAAGGTAGGTGCCCTCGGCTTCTCGGCTCGATCCGGCGCTGAGAAGCCGCGGTGGTGAGGCTGTCCCGCAGGTGGCGGTGCGCGGCCGCTGCCCGGCGCTGTCCGTGCCGGCAGTGCTGCGCTCCACCGGCGGAAAGGGGCCTCAGCGCCCCTGCTTTCCTCCCGCGCTCCATTCCTCAGCTTTTCTGCCTTGCTTTGTCCTACGTACAGAATCGTTCGTATGAGGAGAAGGCTGTAAAACATCTACCAGCCAGACTATAGCTTCTTTATCTCTAGGTGCACCAGTGGTTTGTTTTTTGGGTTTTTTTTCCCCCCTCCTGGTAACCTTCTGGCTGGTCCTGGCTCTTTGCTGCCAAATCAGTCCAGCGGTTTCTCTACAAACTCGAACACAGGCCACGTTTTACAGCCTTGTTACCGTAGTATTTGATATTCGGATGTCCCCTTCACTATTGACTTGGGGCTTATGCTTTCAGTACATTTAGAACATTCTGCAATAAGTATCTTCAGCTTTAAATACTGTCAGTTTTTTCCTTACAGAAAATTTATTTTTCTAATTAAGCTACTTTTGCAGCTATTAGTGACATTTACAAAAGGAAAGCTCGAGAAGCTGAAGCAGATCACTCACGGAAATCTAGTAATCGTTATTATAGACTTCATTATTCTTCATGTAATTTTATTCTGTTCTTGTTTGATTTGATTAGGAATGTGAAACAGGTTGCAATATTTGAAGCGCTTGATCTTCTTTAAGTCTTCTTCAGCACTTGAGGAAATGTAGAAAAACTTAGGATTTTTTATAGCTTGTATTGTTTTCTGCTGGTTTTTTGTCTGTAGATTTCAGAAATCTTTGTAAGGCAAGCAGCAGCTCTGAGTATGAAACATGGCAATGGACACACATGGTTCTGGTAGTGCATAATCTCTAAAATGTGCCTTCTGCAGCACCGTTTCTGTACACAAATGCAAAATCCACAAGGTTATTATTTCCAAAGAGAAACAAATACAAGTAAGGCAGATTTGCTACTGTAAATATTGTAATTTGCATGTCTGGATGAAAAGCTAGGAGTTTGACTTAAATTTTGCAGATTTAAGTAGAAGGTTCAAATGCTTTCTGGTGTCATTGCTAGCACTTCTGATTTATTGATTTTTATTTTTGATTTATTAATTTTTAATTGTCTCCAAGTGTATGTTCCCATTATTGACTTTAAAGTATCTAACACAGGCTACGATGTAAATTGTAGTGAGTTATAGTAAACATTACACTGTACTGTTTTACATTACACTATACTTAAGGTGGTGATTCCCAGATCTTGAGGCAAAATACATTGTGTTTTTATTATGTCATGTCTTTCTTTTTATTTCTTTCGATAAAGCTTTGTTTGTTGACTTCCACTTTTGCAAAGTCACATATTTTAGCCAGTGCCAACTTCCTTTGCCACATTTGCATTTGATTTGTGCTTTTTTTTTTTACAAGATCATATGAGGTGATTAATGAATTGACTAAACTATGCATCTCTTTTCCATGTTTGCTTTTAAAGTAGTGGAAAGAAGTTCAAATTAATCATCAGTAGTCTATAAAGAATTTAACCAAGTAACACTTCATCCTGCAATGGGTTTTTATTACCTGTATCAAAATGTATTTATGGTGTCCTTCCAAATGTGTGTTCTTCTTCTCTCTTGCTACAATTTATTACTCTGACAAATATGATGAACGTTCATGGCAGCATTGAGGAAGGGCATACAGCAAGGTTCACTCAATCTCCCTGATTTTACAACAGCAAAGTTCCACAGCAGAACTGCATCTTTGGTGATTTATTATATTGTAGCCCTGGTTCTGTGACCCATTTCTTCTGTCGTGATCTGTCTTGGGTTCCCAGGCATTGCAGGGCACACCTTCTTTGCAGTTTTGCCATTGGGAAAAGAGGAGTGTAAAGATGAGCAACTTAGTTCGACCCTGAGTTTCATGAGTCTATGCCCTGGGGCAAGGCACTGGATGAGGAGGTTACTGCATTTCATGGAGAGGAGCATTTCTCATCCTTGAGTGGCACCCAAGCATCTGATAATGTTGTGGGAAGGCATAAAAGAGCTGGGAAATTCAGGAGATCCGTTTGATTCAGTGCTCTGGTGAAAGCCAAAACCAGCATAATGTGGCACCAAACTGACATCTAGCTGTAGTGGTACTCTCAGAGCTGGTGATGATGTGAAGAAGACTACTTTTGTCTAGTGACATCCATTAGAGTGCAATAGCCTCAAACAGCAATTTTGGCACAATTTCCTCCATTAGTTTATTATTATAACGATAATTATATTGTTTTAATTTTAATTTAAATTTTAATTCTATTTTAATTTAAATTTTAATTGTATTTTAATTTTTATGCCAGATTATCTTTGAAATTTTGTCTGTATTTCTCACTCCCTCCCCTTGCTGAATTAAGCTATATTTGAAAATCTTCTAGTGGAGTATTTCTACCATCTGCTCTCTGTAGCAATTATTCAAATTATTTGCAACCCTCTGTTCCAGCAGGGGTGAATCTAGCACAGATTTCCTGACTGACATATTTTTGCCCTGCAATATACCCTGGCTGGTAGAGATTCTTTGGGGTTGGGTGGGGGTGGAGGGTTATGCTTACATTTCCAATTATTTCAGCGTCTGTCTCACAGGAAATCATCATCTGTTCGATTTTACAGAATTAATAAAGAAAAAGGAGTGGTTTTTAAGGTTCTCCTTCCTTTACAATTTCAGCCTGCACTAGAATCCTACAAATCCTGAATAGTCTAAATTGTTCACAGCACTGAACAAAGCTCATCACATGCCTGCACTGGCTATTCCTTCTGTTACTGAGAATACAGGCCCCTTTTTGTTTTGTTATGATTAAGGTGCTGCAGTCGCCCTGGTGATATTCACCTGCTATAACAAGAAGAATGATTTTCCTACTTCTTGCCCTGTGTCACTTTTTCTTGGTAAATCAGGGTTTTTGAAATGCAAACCCAAGGTACTCAAAGTATCAATGGATCTGCATAAACACTTAATTTTTGTGAAAAATTAAAAGGAAATCAGGAAGAGTAATGTGCGTATTATGGTGAAAAGAGGACCCTTAACCTGCATTAGAAAGCACCATAATACTAAAAAGAGATGACTAAACACCCACCTTGCTGATGGGCACACAAGTCAGCTGAGAGGTATAGGCATTTCTGGTCCATTTGTGGCCTCCTCAATTAAGGGCGACTTTAAGAACCGTACCAAAGTAACTTCACAGCCAGCAGAAATCTTTTTCGCTTTCAGCAAGGGTTTATTCATTTTATAGTCAGGCATACTTTCAAAACAACATGAGAGCACTGTGCAGCCGCCCTGCCCCAAGTCTCTAAAGCTGTGTGGGGATCACTGACACAATGTCCAGCCCCCACAGATGGAGAAAATGATGAAAGATTTTAAATACAGAAATAGAGTTCATGCCATGTACTATGAGAAAGCAGAGTCACTACTGTTGCTCTTCCTTTTCTTATGGCTGTTATTCGTTATAGACTTATAGCAATGTAGGTTTTTTTACTATTACTAGGAGCCTGGCTTTGTTTGTCTTAAAGAATTTTGACCTCTTTGCATGTTGTGCAATGCTATATGCGTACGCATGAAACATCTGTCGTAAATGCCAGGAGTGCACGAGAGACACCACTGCTGCTTTGATAGACATTCCAACTGCAGGGAAGTTTTATTGCACTCACTGGTCTGATAACCTCTAATCCTGCATACTTTTATGGAACTCAACTGCTTACTGCCTCACTTTTGTGGAACTCAACTGCTTTTTGGACATTTGGACTTTTGTAGAGTTAAAACCTATTTAGAAGATATCATCAAAGAGTTACAAGACCAAGAGAGATTGGCCTCATATAGGGGTCTTAATCCCCAGAACAGAAAGCCAGCCTGAAGATCTGTGGAAGTAAAGAAAGCTCTTGCTTTTAGGTACAACGTCAGCTTTAGCAAAGGTGTTACATGGATGAGTCCAACAAGCTGGTAATTCGCATTTGCATGGTTGTAACTTCTGAGACACCCATTGCAAATCTCCTTCTGGGCAGACCACGTGCTACCTGGAGATGGAGTATGAGCTCTGGCTCCATCTTCAAATGGGCTAGAGGCTGAGGCTGGGCCTAAGGCTTCCAGTTACTGCCCATCATGAGGCCACTAACAAATTTAGGAGATTTGAATGTAGTTCTAAAATTAATAAAAAGTGATTTACTCCAGAGAAAAATGAAGGAGAGAGATGAAGTTAAAGCTCAGCATAATTGGACCAGCATCTATGGGTCATCTAAATATTTAGATTAGGTGAACTAATGGTAAATTTTATGAATCTTTGCGTGAAATACTTCCTTAAGTTTATTGCTCCATGAAATTGTCTACAGTCATATAATGAAGTGGAAAACCTTCCACTTCAAAAAGTTCCCACTTGAGAATATTGGTAAAAATCATTGTCTTTGCAGTCCTTACAAAAACATTTTAAACAAAGTCACCTCCCACTGGAGTTTTCCTTAGTGGAGCACTAAACTCAATATATATAAATGCAGTTTGTCTCATGCTCATCTTCAATTAGAGTGAATTTTCTTATCACACAAATTTTTCTGAGTTTATCTTAGAATATCTTCCACATCACATCTGTGTGAGTCAGAGGCTTTTCAAGGTGGTGGAGGGGGGGAAAGAATTACTGCAGTTTAATAAACAGCTTGTTGATCAGGAGAGCTGTGTGAGAGACCAAAGGTTAAGTTCCCATCATGACTTGTAATAGCAGTTAATTCTGGATTTCACATAGCCCAAAGGAGTCTTTGGTTATTTGTGGTTGAAATGTTCACTGTCCTCTTATTTTTAGCAAAAATTTAGTACAGAAACAGAAGGCTTTTTTTTTTTTTTTTTTTTTTTTTTTTTTTTTTTTTTTTTTTTTTTTTTCCTCCCCCTCCTACAGCTACTATGTTCTCACCTAAATCTTTACTTTGGTCTACCAACACATACACATCTCTACAATTTTTCCATATGGTGTACATTTACAGTATATTTTTTCTCTTTCAATTTGCCCTGTTTCTTGCACCTCCTCCCTTGTACTTTCTAGGTGTCTCCTTTCATGATCTGAAAGTGCTGCTGAATAAAGATGAACCAATAGTTAGTCCAATCCCAGACAGTCTTTTGCTGGGGTAATTGCTCGGAACCAAGCAGCTCTTAAGTGCCCTGACTTCCCTGACTGAGACTGACTGATGGAAAGATTAAGTAAGGCAAAGATTTATAGCCAACCTAGTAAGAAGAAAGCAAAAATGTAGACTCATTTAAATAAGGTGTTTTCGGTTATTTTTTCCTCTCTCTTCCCCCACTGTACTGAGGATACATCCTGAATGTTATCTGAAGTCATATAGAGCAGGGCTCCTTTGTCTGGAGAAGTGGGCACCCTTCCAGCCACTCCTGAGACGTGCTGGTAGTGCTCCCACAGCTGACATTAACACCCCGCAGGAGAGCTAACCTGAAGAAATTTTAGCAAGTCTCCCAGAGAACATAATGTAATTATTACAATAAAGCCAGTAATTTAGATTTATACCAGATTTATTTTCCTTGGTTTCTCACTTGCTAAAGATATTTTCTAGTATATATCGGATGACATAATCCATTTAAAACAAATTAAATTTGCCTTGAAACCTTTGTCGCCATCTTATCAGTATGACCACAGCAGATTCTGGGTAATTAATAGTAACTTTTTGCAAAAAAACCCCAAACCCCACCATAACCTCATTTATATGTGGAAACACTCATTATAATTCTTGCTAAAAATTATTTAATAATTAATATTTGCATTAAGCAGTCTATATCTAAGAGACATATTAATGAGAAAATACATAAAAATATATTCATAAATATGAAAAAGTGTCCCATTTACTCAGTGAATCTGAATAAATATATTTGCAATATTGCCAGCAGTTTGTGTTTTGTTTTTGTTTTTGTTTTTGTTTTTGGTGTTTTTTTTTTTTTTTTAAGACTTTTAAATGAAGCACTGAATAATGGAGAAATGATGCTATGGTTGGCCGCTTTTTAAAAAGATTAGAATCTATAAAATGACTGACATTTTTACATAGTTTGGATCATTTAATGTAAATTGCAATATCATAGTGTCTCCTAAGTGACAGTCAGTATTACATCTGTACAGCTCCTGGGTCAAACACATTTTAGATAGCTACTCCCGGTGCAGACCAGCAGCAGAGCTCTTTTCCTCTCATCCTACACATCATCCATATCAATTTATGTTCGGGAGGTGTGGCCAAAGCACCCTTCTTTTCTTTCCTTTGGACATTATGTGTGTGTGAGCAATAGAGAGAGGAGAACCGTGCTTAGAGGTGGTGGCTTTCTCTCATGTCTTCCACAGGGACCTCGGGGGAAGCAGTCTGAAAAAATTCACATGTCTGTAATTCATAGTGTGGGATGTACAGGTTGTGCCTTTGCCACGGCTGTCCACTGGCCAAGAGAAAGCCTTTGTGTTAACAGTCCAGAGGCATTTTGGCTTAAGAAGTCAAAGAGAAAAACAAAAAAGTAGTATATTTCAGTACAAAGCTTTACATATCTATGTTATATAGTGTTAATCTTTGAGCTCCAATGTGAATTAGATTTTCCCTCATATTTTTAAAACTGTGCATTATAATTTAATCTCTGGTCCTCAGACTACTAATATCTGTGAAGGATATTCCCTTAGTAAGCTGTTTGGTAATGATATTCTGAACTAAATATTGAAGAGATGGAAAGATAAATAATGCAGAAACCATCAAAATTCTTAGATTGATGTACTTAGATGTTTCTATTATCTATTTCAAGAGTTATCCAGCATGATTTATAATTTCTATTAAAAATATCAAAACACTGCCTGGACTGTATCTAAGCCAGTGAATATCCCTCAAGCTTTGTTTTATGTCATTCTAAGAAAAAGAGTACATGTTTACCCACATGCTTCACCCTCTAGTTTTCACTCAAAGCACAGCTTTAGCTACAATAACAAAGAGGAAATCAATCTTTCTTGAATCCGTAATTTCCCATGGAATTAAATACCTCTTTCTCCTGATAGAAATGTTTCAGCTTGTGGCTTGGATAATCTCTTCACTTTTCGCTCTTTAACAGTGTTCAAAAAAAAAAAAAAAAAAAGGCATACAATACTAATCTTCATTCCCTTCTATGACTTTGTCCTCCAAGCCCTATGTAAAATGCATCTATTCTCTAAGAGTAATTTACAGTAAGATTTTTACTTAAAGCCAATGTGGGATAGGAACCAGCTCTGTGGAGATTTATATCTGGGAAAAAATATATCTAAACTTAAACTTTAAGACTTAGTTCACTGGCAACCTACTGTCTAAGTGTTGCACTTAAATAACATATATATTAAAGTAAAAATAAATTCTTTCTCACTGTCTATATATAAAAAATATTTTTATCAGATATTCTCTAGGAACAATAAGAGTGAATTCCAAGAGCTAACTCAACAGATAGAAAACTACCTTCCTCTCTGAACTATCCTCAACTAGAACTAAAAATTAAGTATCTTTCCTTCCAAAAACCAGAGAGTTTATTGTACAAGAATGAATGATACCAATTTTTTTTTATAGTTGATCCAAGATACTAATTTTCTAAAAAAATTTCATTTGTCGGGATATGAGACTTTTTCCCAGTCTCAGCTTTGACAGCTGAATATTGCAGGTGTCTCCATAATAGTTTTTACTCCTTCTTTAAACCATATAAAATGTTAAAGGCCACGTGGAAAAACTGAGTTTGAAGGAAAATTTGGGGTCTAAAATATCGGTTTGGTTCTATAGGGAAGGGTCAGGTGGGCCCCTGTTTTATGAACATATTTTCGGTTCTGTCTGTCCGTGTAGAAGTCTGGAGAGAAATTTGAGAGTAGTTCCATGTCTGCTGGAATGTCATTAAATTCATTTCGTGATGAATCTACCCTGCTCCCAGAGAAAGAAAATATCTACCGGACTCAGATTGCTAATGGAATTTAAAAAAAAAAAAAAAAAAAAAAAAAGGAGTAGGTGGTATTTTCCATTTCCAAAGGGAGGAGTAGGTAGTATTTTTTACTCATGTGATGTGTCCTTTGCAGGAATGGAACAGGATTTATAGTCTTATAGCGCTATTTAAAGCTGAAAGCCTGTTTTTCCAAGCAGACGTGTATCTGCATTTGCAGCATGCCACTGGCAAGGTAAATGGGATCAGCAGTTAGCTGAAACTGAAAGCTGCAGCTGGCTGACAGTTGCAATTTTACAAAACTCCTTTCTTCCCCTTCAGAGTCTATGCAGATATGAGTTTCAGCAATACTTGCCTCCAGCCTCTTTTAACTTTCTTTTTAATTAAAAAGCTTAATTGGGAGTAATAAAAATTCCAATTAAGCTTTTTAAATAAAACCCAAAAGCTCAAAGTGGCTGTGGTTGCAGATAACTGCTACTGCAACCCGTGACTAGCACTGCAATTTGAACCAGGCATTTGTTTCACCATAATTAATATCGTGCTTCATGAATGTACCTCCACATCTTTCAAAAGTACTGCACCTTTAAGTCTCACAGAGTTATTGTTTGCATGTGAAATATGGGCACCCTTGTGAGTTTTGCTAAGTGTAGTACAGGGACTCAAGTCTCTCTGGGTTGCTCTGCATATATTCCCCTCAGCATCGTGCTGCGTGTCACATCTGTAAGCAGAAATAGAACTGTAACAAGTCTTGATCAGCCAATTTCCCACTGAATTCATGTGGACTTGTGATCTAAAATTCCCAGGACTCTTTCCTGTTTCTCCTACAGCTTCTTAGGGATTTTTTTCTTATTATTTTTTTTTGTATTATTATTTTTCCCTCTTTATTTTTGACTGATTCTTAGCTCTTGTTTTGAAAGCCAGCTTGTGTTGGCTCCAGGTACCACTGCCATTAGTTTTGCAGGCTTTTCTCATCAGTTTGATGGACCCAGGTGGCCTTGTCTTTCACTGCTGTTTTTGCTTTCATTTTCTCAGCCATCTGTTTCTGACGAGAATGAATTACAGCCCTGTTTTCCAAGAAGTACGTTGATAGTTGTAGCTTAAATGATTACAGTAAAAAACAACAACAACAAAAAAAAAACCCCAAAACAAACAAAAAAAAACCCCACAAAAACCAGGATGGCTTGAAAAGCAAAATATTCATCTATGAAACATAAATGCATGTGAACACTCCATGAACTTTAAAGAAAATAAAAATGTTAATCTTCTGGTCAGCTAGTATTTAATTTATTAATAATGTTGAACATATTGCATTAAATGATGAATAGGTTTGGTTACAGAATGGCTGCGTTACACAAAATGTACCTTTTTTTCCCAAATTAAAAGCTTAGTGTAGAAATTTATACCAAGGTTTTTTTACTTACTTTTTGTCCCCAAATTTTGAAAAACAGAAGGATTTACTCCAACTCCCCTCCCTCCCCCCGCTTGGCTATCATTAGAAGGGATCGTTCTTCTTTCTACCCTAGCCTCTGGCACTGGAAAATATCCCTCCAACCCAATGCTGTTGTGCAGCAAAAATGTGGTACATAAACTGAATGATGTGCTTCTGACAGATATATTCTGGCCTGTGCCACCAAGTTGCATCTCTGTTCAGCAAAAGTACATTTGCCATAGTTACGGGAATTGAGGGAGACCTGCTGTAGGTTGGACTTGCTTGACTCAGCCTCGCTTCCTCTCGGTCAGGGTTTCATCTGCTGGATCTGGGCTCTAACAGCTTTATTCGGGATAAATTGGCAGCTTGAATTACAGAAAGGTAGGAAAGATTATATTTCAAAAATAGAAAATTTTTAGGTTTTTTTTTTTTTTAATCCTTCTTTTTTCCGATCCTTCTTTCATTTCTAGAATAAATCACAGTATCTAATAAGCCAACGAGTCTTTTAAAGTGGAGTTTTAAGTGTGTACCAAGGCCTTATTGAATCATGTTATCTAACATTTCAAATCCTCTTGAAGTTAGTTACAAAGAATTATAGTTATATGCTCAGTCTGAAGAGTTCTTAGATTTTAGTGACTTTGGATTAACAGGAAGATTTCAAACTATCAGTGTTTAAGCTTCACCTTTCTGTCAGTCATTCCTGACAAGGCCAGAATAAGGTAGTAACTGCAGTGACTTTAGAGAGGGTGGTTTTTCATTAGTTTAAGCAGAATGTCAATTAAAAAGGAATTGAGATAAAAAACCAGCAACTAGATTAAGTTTACACTTCTTCAAGGATGATAAGAAAAATCCATTTACAAGTTCTATTTCAGACTGAATATACTTTCTAAAGGTAAAGGCCCCTTATATTACAGCTTCAGAAGTCTACTGGTAATTTCTGAAAAGATTTAATAACTATTGTGTCTGAAATGTTGAATTTTTTTTAACCGCTGGAAATAATTATTTCTTACCTGAAATGAATATACTAAAATTAATTTAAATTTAATTTCACACATTTTATGACAGAATGTTATCATCTTCCATCAGTTCTTCTCCTTCTGTCTGACTACTATTTGCATTCTCTAAGAACTGACAAAGCTTGTTTAAAATGGGAAGAGAAATTAATCTTTCTGTGATCTCTGAATGGGGGAGGACAGCCTGGGGCTGACTTATAGCTAAGGAGTATGGGACACAATGGAAGCCTACACACACTAATTTTTTTTTACTTTTTCTGTGATTCATTTGCAAGATTTTGACCAACTTAGTAGGAGTTATGAACTCAGAATTTAGGAGACTGCATGGGAATGGGGCAACATTGGCCTTTGCCCAGGCTAAAGACAAAAGAGGCTCCTACAGGGATTCACCTTTCCATATATCCTTGTTACTCCTTGTGACAATACTGGACTTTTGGGTTCAAATGAAAATTATTTTTTCAAGCAGGATCACATAGGCATTTATTAACCTTGACTCACATAGTAAAATCTTTTTTTTTTTGCCTTCTTGCAGGCAAATGTTTTCTCTAAAGGAAACTGAAACTATGATTTAATGTTAACTCTGATAGGAGCTGGGTTAGTCATGTTTTCTACTTTGCCCAGAAATGCATTCTAATCCAGAAGAGAAAATATTTTGAGGGCTACTTCCCAGTGAGAAGTATGGTATGGGCCACAGTGCATGACAAAGGATAGGAAGAGAAGTTCAGTTTGGGACGGTTGAGCCCAATCGGCAGATCTTGCAAGCACCAACAGGAGGTCTATACTCCACTTCTGCATGCTTTACAAAGGCAGCTTTCCCACCTTTTAATTGTAAACTGAATAGATTGCAGTTTCAGAGCAAATGACACATAAAAACTTGCACATACACCTGAAGTCGGCTAAATCATTAATTCCTAGTATTATATGAAGGATTTAGTCCTCTTTGCTATTCCTGTGACTAAACTCTTAGCAGACAAGTCAGGTGTGGGGTTTTTCAGTAGTGAAAGAACTTTCCATTTTGGTCTCTTTGCCACAAAATAATAAAATACTGGTTGAAAGAACCAATATTTTCGATCATTAAAAGAACAACAGTTTCTCTTATAGGTAATCAAGTTTTCTCTTATAGGTAACTAAAGAAAAAAGAAGCAGGATACTTACCCCATCTGGAGGGGAAGAGAACTCCCTTTCAGAGATGTCCAAAGACAGAAGAGATGCTGACAAACTCTGATTCTTCTATACTATTCATACTGCCTGACAGAATGAGACACATTAAGCTACTTTTTAATAGCTTTCTTACCTTCCTGACATGAATTACATGCTTGCAGAGCAGTGATGGTAAACTAGGAGTCATAGCAATCATTATTAGCTTTGCAGCATCCTTAGCATTCAGTACTCATGAATCAGCTGCAATATATAGTGATAAATAATCTGTCCAGAGGGACATCAGCATTGCATCTGAAGTACAGCCCAGGCTAATACTGCAAAATTAGCTTTGATACAGCCTGTAAAGTTAGGTCTTGCTATATCTCTTTGAATCAGGGCAAGATTTGGCTGATTCCTCCTGATAAAGAAACAGTCAAGCAACTTTTTCAGATGTACTTCAATGCTTTGGTGTCAGTATTTTAAAACTGGTGTGTTTCCCACTCTTTCTCTTAGCTACATTCACATCATTGAGTCAAAACCTCACCTAAAGCATAGCCATAATGGAGGGTATTCTTTTGAACTCGATACTCCAAGATTTATTCATGGTTTTGAAAGTTTCAGCTGAATCAATTTTTTGTCACCAAGTTATGCAATAGACTTTGTTTCCACTACAAAAGCTGTGGCATTAAAAGACCATGGGATGTTGTGAGGAGCTTATGGCAACACTAAGCTGAGTCTGTAAGGTAACAGCCTGAAACAATTGCAGGTTACAGAAAATAGCCCCAGAAGGGGCTTGGAGAAGTTGTCTACGTAGTGTGCATGCTGAAGCTCAGCTAACACTCTGATTTATTCTGAGAAGTGCTAACTTAACCTCCTCGTACAAACTTCCCATAGCACTGGGGAAAGCTATAGATTAACAGCTTTCACCTACCAGTGTAAACCAAAAGTGGTAAAGGCCAGAAATCATGGAGTTGGCCAAAGAGCCTTTTTTTCTTTTTTTTTTTTTTTCTTTTGTGCTGTTGGATGGACCTTCCAATCTGCTTAGAAGAGAGCCAGATATAACGTGCATAAGAAGTCTTTACTTTTCCTTTAATAATGGCAGAGCTGTTGTGTTTCAATTGCACAGAGATTTGAGAGTGCTCTAAAAACCTTATATGGAAACATCGTATGATCATCTGGTTAATGCAAACTTTTTCCAGCCAAACCTCCATAGTTCACCTACCAGTGAAGAAAGAACTACAAAAAAGAAGGCTTGTAGCTTTTTAAACACTAGTTTCACAAAACAACTTTTATATTTAAGGTACATTAATGTTTCTCACTGTAGTAGTACAACTGATGATGTGATTTAATAGGCTGTTAACACAATAATTCTCTGTGCCTTAAAAGTGACACAAGTTTCTATCCTCCATTTGGAAGTCATCAGTGTCTTTACAGGCAATGGGATGTGTTCTTCCATTATGTATTTGCCTGTTTTTTGATGATGAACTTAGGTTTTTCTGGATTTCAAATATATTTTTTATGACAGCTTTAATTGTTGACTTCCTTTAGCCAGTACCTGATCAATTTATACCAGTGCCTGATACAGACTTCTTGTACTGTTGAAAGTGGCATTTAGCATGTTGTGGCAGATACAGGGATTCAGAACTTTCTTTAACAGGCAAAATCACACTGATAAACTGTGTGAGCCTTCCACAAATGGGTTATTACAAAAGTCAAAGTATGAAACCCGAATCTCTGTGTATTGGTGTTAAAGAGTGAGGGGTAATTGTGAGGTGTGGGAACATCTGGTGGAATATAGATGGGGTGTTACCCTAGTGAAATCAATGTAAACTTTGCGGTTTCATTTAAAACAGAGGGTTTCTTTACAGGAGGAAGCAGATCTCCTAACATGCAGAAGTTTGTCTCTCTCTGTAGTATTATGTAGAGATTAATTTCTTCTACCTATATTTTATTATTTTGGAGTCAGATCAATATACAAATCCATTTAGTGCCCTGCGTCTGTTGCATGTCTTCTCCTCAGGGGCTGGATGCAGCCCCGGGAGAGGCATGATGGAGCTGCTCCTGCATGTCCTGCGTACTGTATCTCCTGTGGGATGCTCATGCTGTGCCTAGAGAAGAGGCCAGAAACCCATTTCTCCTGTCCCAGAGGAGAGCCAGCTGTGCTGTCTGACCAGGAAGTCCGGGTGGGATGGCTAAACCAGGACAGTTCAGGTTTTACTCAGAAGAATGAGATCAGGATACCTCAGATGGTAGCTTCGAAGTAAGATCGGCAGACACAGGTTTGGGCAAACACAGGAGGTTTGGGCAGAGGACTGGTGAATTCATTTTCTTTGGAATGTTATGGCAAAGAATCCATTGCTTTAATTCAGCCAAAGCAGAACTTTCCACCACCAGGATGTGGCACTATTCTGTCAGGGAAGAGGCTGAAGCTGTCCAAGTATTTGTTACAAAACCTTAACTCCAGCCTCAGGAGAACTGTTAATAGCTTTTTAGTTTCAGAAGCTAAAGCAGTATATTTATGGGGTTCATGGACTGCTAGCTTGTGCTGGTTTCAGCTGGGGCAGAGTTATCTTTCTTCACAGTGACGAGTATGGAGCTGTGTTTTGGTTTTGCGGAACACAGGACTGATAATACAGCGGTGCTTCTGTTATTGCTGAGCAGCGCTTACAGAGAGCCAAGACCTTTTCTGCTGCTGCTACTGCCATGCTGGCAAGGAATTTGGGGGTGCTGCGAAGCTGAGAGGAGACACAGCCAGAACAGGGGACCCAAACTGACCAAAGGGATATTCCAGACCACATGACATCATGTTCCGTATATGAAGTGAAGGGAAGAAGGAGGAAGGGGAAAACGTTTGCACTGATGGTATTTGTCTTACTGGATGACTGTTCCATGGGATGGGGCCCTGCTGTCCTGGAGGTGGCAGAACTGCTGCCTGCCCACTGGAAGCAGTGTATTAAGCTCTTGCTTTGCTTTGCATGTGTGCATGGCTTTCACTTTCCATATTAAAATGTCTCTATCTCAACCCATGAGTTTTTTTAGCTTTTACCTTTCTGATTCTCTCCCCAGTCCTGCTGTGGGGGAGAGGGTGAGTGGCTCTGTGGGCTTTGGTTGCTGACTGGGGTTATACCACAGCAGTCCTTGGTGGCCAGTGTGGGTTGCGTGGGGTTTGAGGTAATGACAGTTTGGATTGGGATATGCTAGATTGAATATCGATGTGTGGTTAGTTAGTAATGAGCAGGGTTCTGTGATGGCTATGGGGCTTACTCTCCTGTGTATTAGAATCTAGTGCTCATTAGTGTCCACTTTTTCTTTAGCTTTTTTCTTTAGCTTTTTGCTTTAGCTTTTTGCTTTAGCTTTTTTGCTAGGATTAGCTAAACCTAACTGAACCTGTGTCCCTGTGTGTCTGTTCCACATGGCACTGTGAGTGAGGCAATGAAATAAACCTACTCTTTGCATTTCAGCGGGGGTTTGGTGGTCACCCTGGTTACCTGTGTGTGTTGATTCACATATAGCTATACTCACTTTCATGGGAATTTCACGAATAAATTCCCATTAAATTCAGCAGAAGTTGAGTTGATGTGTCCTGGAGCCAGGCTGTGGAAAACCCCATGAGAGACAGCCTGTGTACCCAGCCTGTCACAAAAGACTGATTCACAAGATTTAAATTATAAGCTTAATTTTCAAGGTATGAATAAGGAGTCAGTTATTTAAATAATATCCTAAGAAAATTAATACAGTAAGGATTTATAATAACAGCCACCTTTTATGAATTTTAAAGGCAGAGGGACACTAACAAAATATTCACAATGTTTCTACAGTTCACTGGTTTACAAAGAATGTTGCTAGTAGGCAGACCAGTGGGGCAAGGAAACACAATTGCTTACAACAGCCAAGCAGGTGCGCTTAATTTTTAAGCCTGCCAGCCCTGACACAAAATCCTTTAATTTTTTCTGAAATCCTCTTGTATGTCTTAATTATCTTGTGTAGTCTCATAGGGTGGATTTGATAAGGAAACACATGAACTATTAATTTTCATCTCGGGGTCTTAAAATAACCGATTAAGCTTAAGAGAAAAATGATATAAATCTTCTGTGCCAGAATAAAATGCCCTGTGTCTCATTAGCATTCAGTTTATATATTCCCTCCAACCATAACCATTCAATGATTCTATGATTCTGTGATTCTGTGAGTCTACGATTCAATGATTCTCTGATTCTATACTGTGCTCTCTAGCAATGTGTAAGTTTCTAACCCAGAGGAAACTGACCTTTACAGGGCATACAAAAATGCCTGGGATAACTGACCTCCCCATCAGCTTTTGCAAGGAATGTTTAAGATGCATTTGTCAATAAAATGATGTACTTCCAGAAGTTTAGAGAGGAGCAGACAACGTGGTACATGAGAGAAACACTGTAGCTGGTTAACCTGAGGGGTGTGAGGATAGTTTGTAGACTGAAATATATGCCAGCCTTTGTGACCACAATTCTTTTGAGATGCAGCACAAGCCAAGGTTATATGGTAGAAGATCTATTTTCTTCCAAAGTGCTTATAGCAAAAAGATAAAAGCAACAATAAAACCCCAGGGAAATCATGCCTATTATGATTATCTACTTAATTCTGACAATCAGATAAACCTCTAGGTGCACCAAGATATGGGTTTTTTTGTTCATTTATTTAGTGCTCTAAGTCATGTCAGTTAGTCATTGTTAATTTACATCAAGAACTAACTGATAAAGAAGCTTCATTACAACAATATTTTCTTAAAAATTGTCCAGTTTTTGTTGCTAAAATGGTGATTTCATTGTTCTGGTCAACATGCTCTGAAACTTCCAGTTACTTGATCCGACCTTATGTGAAACATGACCTGATCATCTTCAACAGCCAGCATGTAGATGGCAAAAATGCAATCAGCCTCAGGGATAAAAACAACACTATCATAGAAATTAAACTTTTCTATTCTATAGCAATAACTGTGAGATGGCTTTATTAAAATCTAGGGTTTGTTTGTGATTTTTCTTTTTTATCATGATTTGTGGAATATACATTTATGAATTCTAGTAATGTCAGTCATTTCAGAGGTAAGAAGAAAAGATGCTGAAAGGATGCAATAAATTCCAAGGAATTAATGAAGAAAACAGCAGAAAATAAAGATGAAATAGAATATGTGGTGGGGAGAGAAAGTACTGCACATGGGCTTTAGGTAAAGTGAGTTTGGTCCTGACAGTGCGATGGCAGAAAAAAAGTGACTTATGAGTTAATAGTAAGAGAAATCTGTGATATTACCAGAATCAGGAAATGAAAAAATGTGTGAAATTTAAACATGAGGTAGTGGGATGTCTGGTCTTCTCTGAGTCAGAGGATCCATCATACAGTACAAGTACAGCCAATTTTTCGTCAAGCATTCGCTCCACAGAAGTGTCGAGGTGGTTGAGAGCAATAACTGGTAGGAATTTGAGTGTCACAAAATTAATTTTAAGGGAAGAATAGGATCTTAACTTGACTGATTTGATTGTCTGGACCTACCTCTTTCTCCATTCTGAGGAACTCGAAGGTGTTCTCCCTGGACAGAGGTAATTTATAAAACAACACTTTGTGTCCCTTACTATTTTGTGTAAATCAAAAGAAATTTAAAATAAGAGTGATAGGGTGGGAAAATGGATCTGAGTTAGAGCTAGAAGAATGTGTTTGCAGGGGTATAATCATAGATATATAATGTGTTGGGTAGAAATCTGGAAATATTGGTTGTAGTTGCAGAACAAAGTTGCATTGATCTGACAGTTATATAGCTCTCTGGAATATTCTTGGAGTTAAGAAGTTCACAGAGATTTATATTTTTTGTGTGATAAAAGCAATAAACTGAGCATCCTTTATGACATCTTTTCCAGCTTAGAAGATCAATGTAATGCAGAAGCACCAGTGAGTCCTGTCTATATTTTTTAGTAAGCTGCAATTCAAGCAGGTTCCTCCATACAAAATGAATATTTAATAATAAAAATATGGTTTTGTTAGAAGTTCAAACAAGAAAATGTCACATTCTATGGGGTTTTTATCAGTTGTTTGGATCAGGGAACAAACTGATTACTTAAGGGTTTTCTTCATATTTTCTTTTAAACAGATGTGTTGCTATTTCTAAAATAAAACAGTAGAAGAAACAGCTGATTTAAATCAAAACAGGTTTGATTTAAACAAAAGCAAAGGAGCTTTCTGTGTAGGTTTTCTCTTCTTTATACTATGTATAGTTGCTTCAAGAGCCTAAAATCAGCATTGCTTACTTGCGCAAACTGGAGGCAAAATCCCACCTTAATTTACAGAATCACAGAATTATTGAGATTGGAAGAGATTTTTGAGGTCATCTTGTCCAACAGTCAACCGAGTTCTACCATAATCGCTCAAACCACATCCCCAAGTGTTTTATTTCCCCACGAGACTAGACAGCCGCCGATGGCAGAAGTAAAAGAGCCTGCTCTCTCTCACCGGGTGGGATATTACAGCTTTTATTCTCGAGTCCTGCCCTGCTTGGCTGGAGCCCGTCCTGATGGCTCACTGGTGCCAGGGAGAGCTCGCCACTCCCCTGTCGGGGCTCTTTCCCCAGGGGGCAGGGCCCAGGGGCAGGGACAAGACACCACTCAGTAAGGGAGAAAAGGGAGGGGAACAGGGCTGGGTTACATTTCAGTGTGGGGGATGGGCACTGCTGGGCAAGGACAGATCCCATGATACATAGAAAAAACATTACAAATCCGATGAAATATAAACCCAGTTAATGCATTACAACACCCAAGTGCCACATCCAGACACCTCTTGAAAAGTTCCAGAGATGTCAACTCCATCACTTCCCTGTGCGACTTGATTCCAATGCCTGACCACTCCTGCGCTGAAGAAAAGGAAGGGACTGACATCTCTTAAATAGCTACAGAATGTGTTATTTGTACCAGTAGGAATATACAGGAAGATAGTGGATATTTATAATCCAGTGTTGGAAACTGCTCAGTCAAAAGAGGAATACATCTGCGCACCCTTCAGAATTTAGAAATGTAGCAAACCACTAAAACATACATAAATTAAATGGATTCTTCATATTCATAGCCTCACTGCACAATGTTGGATTGTTTAGTTTTCATGGTTTATTTTGTTACTTTTAATGGTGTTGTTAATCATACTTTCTCATTTTCTTTCTCTGCCAGGAGTTGATAAGGATTTTCGTTCACCTTGAAAAAGTGCCTGTTCTGAGGAGTTTCTTCTCAGCACTCCTGTACACTCAGCACACCCTGCTGAGTGAAGGCAGCCTGTCTTCTGAACTGCACTTCTCTCTGAAACATGATTTCAGAACTGGGGGCTTGATCTCTCTCCCGGTAGTGAAAGACCATAAACAAATATGTCTTTTAAATTGTTTTTCCACTTGAAGCCTTTATGATTCCATCAAAGAGGAAACTGAGCTAACTCAATAAACAATGGACCATAAGGCAGTAAACTGATACATTGTTAATTTTTATTGCTGAAGTTTCTTCCTCTGACTCTGGTTCAAAATGCTATTCATATTTTATGATGATGATGATGATTTTTTAATATTTGCAATGGCAAATCCTTCTGATATTCTACTTAATTTTTGTTTGTTTGTTTGTTTAGTTGTGTTGGTCACAGCAAGCAACAAGGAAGGGAGTGTAGTAATATCTCTATCTGAATGAATGGAGACCAAACAAGTTACAAATGGAGCTGCAAGTCATTAGCCAGGGCTAACAGAGCACCGGGCTGGCTGCTCCGGGAACTTGCCCTAGAAAAGCTTTGGAAGAACAGATTTAGGTGCCGAATGAAGAAGGATGCAAGGGTATGAAAGCAGTAGGAATTTTTTTCTTTTTTTTGTGGTAGGTGCTCAGTAGTCAGCTAAACAAATGTGTAAGCTTTGTTGATTTCTTGTGTCCCATTTTTAGCATTTAGTGTGTTGTAATTGTGGACAGAGAGCCCACTGGGGGGGCCTTAGGGACTGAGCTCTGGAGGCAAAGCTGCTCATCAGGTGGCAGAGATGGCTGCTCTAGTTCAAGCTTTAGGGATAATTTGTCTTTGCTTATTTAGGTGCTTCTGCAATTTGTTTAATAGCATGCTGTAATTGTGATGTTTGTTTTCCCTCCAAGCCCTTATTTCTCATGTTTTTTGATTACCTAGCCGAATGAGACCCCAGCCTTGAGTAGGCTCTGCTGTGATCCATCTGGCCAATATAAAATCCTATTTAAAGGTTATCGAGGTACTGATTTTGCAGACTCCATTCACAATGAGGTTTGTTAAATAGCTCTGAATACAAAAACACAATCTGCTTCACCAGACTGGGTTTTTGATCCTTCAGGTCTCTTACTCTGCTTCCAGCAGTTATTTTGTCTAATGCTTCAGCAGAAGGGAGACAACAGAAATAACATATCTTGCCAACAGTATGAGGGTTTCTATAAAGGGGAAAATTCTGTTTTTTATCCTGTCATCAGCTCCTGCTCATTATACACGTTTGTCCTACCAGTTTTTTTTTTTTTTTTTTAAATTTTCCCTTAAAATGATCCCTTTCTTTCAAAGTCCAATGCAAGACAGTTTAATCCTTACAGAAAAAAAAAAAATCAAAAAAAAAAAATCACTGACCATCAGAAAACTCTCTGGAGAAATCTTCTCTTTTCCTTCAAAATTACTTATATACAGTGTTCTACTTCCTATACATAATGTGTATTTGAGGTTAACGCATATACTGTGGAAATCTAACCATCCTTTGAGGGTACTGTTGTAAATCAGAGGGAACTCGATCCTGAAGGTTAGCTCAGATTGATTTAATCCCTTTTACTCTGATAGGATCCCTGACTTGCAGACTTTGTTGTAAATTGGATCATACGCCTCAATAAAATTAGTGTATGAAGTAAAAATAGGCACATCTATAGTGCATTTTCTTTTTACTGTGGAAAATTATTTTCAAACTTGTTCATCCGGGTAGTCAACATTACAGTTTTTTAGGATTTGCGGTCTGTAAATTTCCTACTTGGCCCACCACCAGTGACAGATCTAATGAGAGATAAACAGATTAAAAATTTGAGTGCTACAATGGCCATTGCAGTCTCACAGCTAGACCTTTAAAAACCTTGGTCAGTCATTGCCTAACACTCAGCATTTATGGGCTTTGGCTGTGTTCCTGCCTGCACTGCTCCCTGGCAACATAAGTTTGTAGCCCTGGTGGCTCTGTATTGGAGCTCACTAACAGTGTATCCACTTTCCTGTATGGTTGGTGGGATAATCTGGTTGTTGCAGTGTGGCTTTTCAGCCTAGAGGAGGAAGTGGAGTTTTCCTTTCCTCACCCCATAGCCTTACACTTTGAGAAGCTGTGTGGGATGCGTGACACAGATAAAATGCTATTGAGCACCTATCCAAAAAAAAAAGAAAAAAAAAAAAAAAGAAAAAATTTCTTACTGCTTTCATACCCTTGCATCCTTCTTCATTAAGCATCTAAATCTAGTCTGTGGAGACTTGGATCTTCCAACAGCTAGGATCCTCTGCCATAACCCTGGATGGAAATATTAATAAATGCTGGTCATCCATCTTTTTCTCCCCATCTTGTAGGCTTTTGTGTTGAACCGGTTGCTCGGGTGCCCTACATGAGTCTGTAACATGTTAGAGCAACTCAGCTGAGAATATTACAAAGCTGAGTTTGAGGCACTCAAGTTCCTATGTGTTTTTTGTCTTAAGCAGGAAACTTTTAATGTGGTCACAAAAATTTACACTGAATTTACAACGAAAATGTTTACTTAGGCCATAAGACAGCAGTAGGGTAGTATTGGGCCTCAAGACATCATTCACCCTTGCTTACTCGTACATCTGAGACTGGAAGCCAAGGCAGTTTAAGTTCTATTTTTTGTGTGACTCAGATTTCCTTTTGGTCCCTTCATAGGATGTCAAATGGATTTTTTGCCTTTTTTCTTTTATATAGCCTCTGTATTTTTTGCACATGTATTTGTAACTCTATTATTGTATTCTAGGTAGCTCCAGTACTTCTCCTTACCCTACCCAATATCCAGAAAGACATTCATATTCCAAAGATATGACACATTCCAAAAGCTGGGGGTCTGAGGCTCCTATCCATTCTTGGGTTTTCCTGGCAACCAAGATTGAGACCAGCTCTTTGAGACATATTTTTATAAGTTCTCATCTGAGGGGGGAGGATATAGAAGTTGCTTGAATGGGGTGTGTGTGTGTGGGGGAAATTACTTCACCAGTTGTAATTCTAATTGGTGATTCTTGTCAAATATGCTGATTTGCAAAACCTATAAAAATTGTATACGTGTTATGCTGCGTGTGCATCTTCATCATTTTCCACCTGGTGAATTGTGCATCTAAGGATCCTTTAAAAGGTAAACCCTTTTTATCACCCAAACTGGCTGGTAATTTTAGGGCCAGCAAAAAAGGCATCACTTCATTTAGACCAGCAAATGTCATAACACCTCAGTTTTGAGATAAGAAGCTTCTGTTATTCACTGAATTCAGCATCGTGTTTTGCCAAATTCCTGATGGATAGTTTCCAAGGCTGGGATGATTTTTTTTGGAGAAAACACTGTGATTCTTATGTTATAATATCTTCCTCACTGTATAGTTTTAAAAACACTCAAATAGATTGATGCAAGAAAAAAAAAATATTAAAGATTCAGTCCAAATGAGAAAACTACAAAGTTGTTATTGCAGTGTTTATAATTTCATTTTTATTTGCCAGGTGTACAGATGCAGTGAAATTGTTGCTTAAAATTTAAAATGTACTTCTCATACTTTATGACACCTTACTGAACTTGTGTATTAATAATGTATCTTCAGAAAGTATTTAAAATTGCATTTAACAAGTTTAATAGATACTTTTTTTCTGCAAAAATAAATGTTTCTTATAAAGGCATACATGTGTTGGTTTGCTCTCCCAGTCAGTTTATGAATAGAAGTGTGCAAAGAGAATGCTTTAATGTCAGTTTAAATGGTCTTGGTAGTGAGGATCCAGATATTTTTATTTTATTATGATGATAAAGCTGTGAAAATATTAAAAAAAAATACAGTGAAATCTAAAATTAAGAACTATTGAAATAACACCATAAAAGCTGGAATTCAGGTGAAAGAGTGTTCATAGTTACCAGATGTTTCTATTCACTACTTCTGCGCACAGAATGTAGTCCACTTGTAAAAGATGGAGGATGTCATCTTAATTTGTGTAGCTTGAGGAATAAAGGCTCGCCCATTACCAATTTTGTTCTGATGCCTTAAGAAGAGATGCTTCAGTATTCCATTACCATCTATTTTCCTGAACCATCTAAATGCAGAAGTTTTAAGTTTTTCTAACCTATTTTAAAATGATAAATATGAATGAAGACAGTGCAATAAAAAAGATAAATAAAATCAGGACCTATTCTGCATGTGACAGGGTAAGCTGAATAGCTCCTTGTCTTCAGTACGTAACTAGCTGGAACCATTGTTCAGCTTTTGTGCAGAAGGAGACAGTATGTAATTCAAAAGCTTTGCTTCAAGACTTAGTGAAAATTGACTTCAGAAGCAGTGAAAACATCATAAACCCACATCAATAAATCTACACATACATGCTGAACCCAGCCATCTGCCAATTTACATGGAATGCAGGCTATCCTCTCTCCCGCAGAGATGTAGATTTTGTCTATGTCCATTTCCAAAGACAAAGAAATAGAATAATTATCTGTCAAGGGATAACTCTCTTTATAAAATATTTTATTTCAATATTTTAAAACTCTCTGCAAGACTGAATCAATTTATTTTTCCCAATCCTTCCACTATAGTGCAGGTTTTCTGTCTCTTCCCAAGTTTCTTTGCTGTCCACATGACTTGGAAAGAAGAGGGGGGCTGCCAAAACGACCCATACTCTCTGCCCCAGTATTACACTGCAGCAAAAGGGGCGTTGTCCTCCTGTGATGCCCTTGGGCGCCGTTCAGTAAATGAGGGAGTTGCTCAGATTTTATGAAATAACACTTCAGCAGCTGAGACTTAGAGAGGGTAGCTTAAGTTCAGATAATACTATCTGTATACCTTGCCATCAAAGCAAGTAAGGGCACACATCCTTAGAAAAGGAAGCCGCTGTTTGTTTTCAGCAAGTGCGTGCTGTTCAACTGAAAAACAAAGTATCCAATTTTCTCAAAGGTTCGAAAAGTTCAAACCACAAAATGCTTTTGCCCTTGAACATAAAGGTACCTAATAATTCCAGGGTACTCTCAGCACTCAGGTAAAAGAACATTTTGAGAACATACAAACAAAACAAGTGTGGTAATGATAGGTGGTGTAAAATGAGTTATTTTGTGTCTCTGGAGTTATAAACATTAATGGCTTAATATATATTCAGTCTCCAGACAGTTAAATTAATCCTCTCAGCAGAAGCAATATAAATTTAGACTATATTTTCCAGATGATTTTGCTTACTTCTGATCTCCTTTAGTGCATAATGTGCTGTAGCTCTAAGAAAATGAATGCTTACAAGTGTAGATATTTATATGAGTCAGCAAAGCTGGCATAAAGTTGATGACACCTTGTATGCCCAATGGAGCTGACATTCACTGCTTAATGAAAAAAATAAAAATCTGATTTTCAGGTTGATTATAATGCTATAGATTGATGTGCCAATGAGCCTGTTTGGAAACATTATCTTGTGCCTTGCATAGCAATTTATGTAACTCATATTGCAGAAAAGAACAAATATGAACACCACCCATTTAAGACACAAGTCGAGAATAACCCAACTGAAGTCAAAATAGTCCTGTCCCAGCTAGTATTAGCTGCTCTGCTTTCATCTTTGCTAGGTCTCTTAGGCAGCAGTTCCCTCATGCTGAACTTGGTCTTCAGTTGGATGCTGGCTGCAATTTCTACAATGAATCTGCAAGGAATGCCCCCATTGTCCCCATAATTTTAATTAATCTTGAGAATTTTCAGTTATTACATAGCAACCACAGTCTGTGACTTCATACCAGGCATGTGTATTGCACCTCTGCATTATTTTGCTTTTCTTTTACCCAAGAATTAACAGAACCCGAAAGAGAAATTAAGGCTTAGTAATAAACAAGGAAAAAAAAAATCGCATTGCAGAGGCATATTGTTAGATGCATTCATTTCATGGTTGTCAGTGGGATTTCAGCATTTTACTTGTGGTGCAGATATTGAGACATGAAAGTTTCAAATTAAAGGTATTTATCAAATCAAGCCATTATTTTAGTAACGAGCATAATTAAAAAATAGCTCTGGAAACTGCTGTGTTCTGAGTAACTCTCTCAGCATGGTAAAGAGTGAAGATGAATCCTAAAAGTTTCTAAGGTAGAAGCAGCAGTAATCAGCAAGTGTTATGGGAGGAATGAAAAAACCACCATAGACTCAGGGATAGGAAGATGGATGATATCTAAGAAAAACTGCAGAGCGCTGTGTACTGGGGTGACCAATATAGTGTTAGCAACAAATACTTGTTCTCTTTTCATTCAGTATATCTTTTCAGGATAAAAGTCATACTTAATAATGTCATATCTAGTAAAATAAGCTAAAAAATTCCATCAAGTTAGAAAATGCATGTGATTGCTTTTAGCAGATGCATTTCATCTAGAAAAATCTAGAATAACAAATGTTTTCTGATTTTCAAGACAATTGTGTTTTTAGATTCCCAAGTAGACATTTCTCTTTTGGTATGCATCAATATTCAAACTGTCCTCTAATGGTTTACTGAAACTTGTACAGAGTCTCTTACTCAGTTGCTTTTTGGGGAGAGACTAGGTCAGATTTCATATTGGATAAGAAGCTGTGAAGATGAGAGCTGTGTTCCCATGTAGATGAGGCTGTCCTGCCAGGCAGGTGACAGGGAATTTTGGAGATTTTCTGAGACATTGTAAGAGAAGTAGTGGAACTGTGAACTCTCTCATAACTGAAAGGGCATATTTAGCTAAATGATATAAGGAAGTTCAGTTTGGCTTGATTGAAAACTATTGTATTCAGCTTGCCAAGGGAAAAAAATCTGATTTTGGTCAAAAAATTAATCCTCAAGTAGTAGGCTATGAGGTTTCTGGCTTCTTTTTTTTTTTTTTTTTTTTTTTTTTTTTTTTTTTTTTTTTTTTTTTTTTATGTTTCAGAGGTACTGTTTTTCTGCTGTCAATGGCTCAAAATATAACAGTTATTAAAAATACAAGAGAGTTCATAAGCAAAGGCATAATCTTAACTGGACTTGATAATTTCCTCTTGCCATGACAGTCTATGGACAAAAGCCAGAGCCAGAATATAGATGGAGATAATTTAGTTTATTTCTAGCTCATGCAGCCAGCAAGATTAAAAAATTTAGGCACACCAGTGTTTTCTCAGATCTTCAAAGGAATGCAGAGAGAGGATGCAAGAGTAATTGGAGTTTTGGCATAAATACAGGTGTTGACAACAATGAAGTTGATGACGGACTATTTTAAAAGGCAAAAGAAGTTAAGTTTCAAACCTTGTAAAAGTGCAGATAATAGGTTGCTCCTCTGCTATTGCACATGTGTAACAGAAAGTGGCTTTTGTCGTCAGTTTTTCTGCAAAGACCAGTGAACTTATGAATTCTCAGCCTCTTTCTGAGTTGTTAAATAAAAGAGAGGTGGGATGTTACTTCAAGCAATGATCTGCCTACCATTCAGACTGGTTATGCCCCATGCATACACCCTTAAAATTTTGTTCTGTGATGGCTGGCCCTTTCTGAGATGTTTTTTGGGTATGGCTCAGAAGACACTATGCCCAATATCAGTATTGGGTTAACTATTAATTTTCAGTGTTTTGTGCTCCCTGCCAAAGTCATGTTTTACTTACCTTCTCTTTGCTTCAAAGAAAATCTGGAATAAATACTTCTACAATCAAGTTTTGAAGAATAATTGTCTAGAAAATAATGATCCCTTCCCCCCCCCATTGTTGTCCTCAAATATGACCACAGTTAACCTTGTTTTTCAGATTTCAAATGTGAATATATATGTCAGGTCTTTACCATTTAACAAGTTCTAAAAAACCCGCTATTTAAGTTGGGTAGGCTCCACAACATGCATAGATACAGGCTTGTAAGTCTGAAAGATCACAGTAAACATCTTATTCTCATCAACAAAACCCAATCTACTTAGCTTTAGGTTAAACGTGGTCTAAAATGCAAATGGTGTTTATCTCCTTCAAGGGCTAGAGAAACTAGCTTTTTCTAGTCAGATGCACAGCTTTGAAAGACATATAGTACATGGCTAGTCTGTCAAAAGTACAGAGCATTTTAAGTAGCTTGGCATTATCATAACTGTATTAAGCTGTGTTTGGTTTTATCGTGTCGTGTTCTTTGACATTCTGCTTGGCGTGTGTATGCTGCCTGTCAATCAGAGTCAGCATGTCAGGAGGGAGCTTCACTGCAGGAATGGTGCTGCTTGGAGAATTCAGATGAGCTTAAGGAAAAGGAGCAAGAAATGCCTGTCAGCTGCAAGGAGAATTTTTGAGGTGAATCTCAATCTCATTAGGTGTATGCTTAAAATCATGAATAGCGATGGCATGGCAGAGAAAAAGGCTCTGATGTACTACAAAATTTTTTGCATTGGAAACGTTTTTGTTTTTAAAAATTCTTGACAGTTTTTCATTGGTGAGAAGCTCAGTGAAATGAGCGAGCAGCTAAGCACAAGAATATCTTCCTAAAATAAAAAAGGTAGTTTCTGAATAATGAAAATGATGCATGTATAACTATGTAATATATACTGAACATGGGGAAATCCAAAACAGGATGAATTCCCCTAAACTTCCTTTTGTGGACAACTGGAGACAAATTTTTCCTGTGGCATGACTAGACTGTGCATCTACAACAGCCTAATGGTTCCAGAGGTTGCTTACTACTGCATTTTGCTGAAAATTTTATCAAAACATGTGCCTGTCTGCCTTGTTGCCTCTTTGAAATTCTCCCTGCATTGTTGGCTGCTGCTATCACTGTATACATGTGAGTAAATCAAGTGGTGACAGGGAATGTTCCCAGGGCCTGGAAGCTGACCAGCTACACTGGTGACGTGTCATGGCAGTCCATGAGGTGGTTTTGCCCTTGTCAGCCATCTCTCAGCCCACACTAGGGCCTTGTTCAGGTTTAAGCAAGAAGAAGAGACCTAAAAAGCAATTTTGATACACCTATCCTGCTTGGGAGGAGAGGAATTTAGTTTTATGGACATGGAGTGCTCCATGGCATTCAGTTTCAGTGTCATAGAGTGGTAGTGCCATATTAAATTTAGTTTCTGTAGATATCAAGTTTTTCTATACCTACTGCTAAGCTGCTGCTCCTTCAATTTCTTCTCCTCAGCTTTGGAGATCAGTGTGACTCTTGTTCACATCCAGAGGAACAGAGAAGAGAAATACAAGATATAGGCCACATGTGATAGTTATCTATAGTGCATGCGATGGTATTTTCTGCTGCAAAGATTCTCTCAAATTCAGAAGATAAGAAGCACTTAAAATGTACTCAGGATTGGAATGGACCTTTGGCTTAGTCCTTCCTCTAACTTCACAGCTGATCACAGCAGTAGGGACACCTCTCTGCACTGATGTAAATGGTTACTGTAAGTTACTTCTTCTCTAGGGCTCTGAAAAGGAGCAATAGAAATGGGAGTGTGACTGTAAAATATATAGAGAGTTATTTTCAAGGTTAATGCTAGATGCAAGTCCAAATTCTGACACATTTTATCCAGAAATAGAAAAAATATGATTTCTCTCCAAAATGATGCTAAAGATGGGTGGTAAATTCCTTGATGGAAACTTATTTGTGGGGGAAAAAAAAAAAAAAAACTCTGGCAAGTTGAAAAGCTCTGTGGAAGACACTAGGATACCGGATTTTTGGCTTGGGAAAGTTCTAATAAACAAATAAACCTGCAGTATTGTAATGTTCTCTCTTTACTCTTAATGGAATTAATGTTTTGATTTACTTTTTAAAATTTTGATGTGACTTTTATTGTAACTTCTTTTGATGTTTTGTTATTGTGCACTTATACCTGGTAATTTAAACCAGACAGATTGAAATCTCTAAATCCCCCAAATTGTCTTCAGTATGGCATTAGTGAACTCCAAAGAAAGACTGAAAGATTTGTCTCCTAGTTCTTTCATTTCCCTCATCTTATAGAGATTAAGAACAGTGAAGCTTTCTGGTCAAAAATACTGTTTTTATTTCTCTCAGGACCCAAGGAATACTGCAAAGATTATCCCTGTTCCATTTGAAATCCAGATGCAAATAGACAGGTTTGAACTCCCAGCTTGCAGCAGACTCGGCTCCTTTCTTGGAAAACCTGATTGTGTGATATATCTGGGAGCTTTCAGGAAAAGGAAGAGATTTTATTGGGAGTGAGAGACAACAGGATACAGAGGAGTTACTTCAGGAAAGTGAAAACAGAACTGAGCTCAAGAATGATTAATTTTAATCAGACTAGTGTTGTTCAGCAAAGCATACCAAGTCTTTTCTGGTTTTGTGAAATTTAATTAAATTTGGAAGGTTAGAAAAAACCCATATGTTTCCCAATTAAGCTTTACCTCATGAAAATTTCATTCTAAGTTTTAAACTGTTCTTGAGAGTACATGCTGTTAAGCACTATCCGGTCATTTTATTTCCTGGTATAGTTGTTAGTTACCAGAACTTAAACCAGGGTATCTTTGTTTTAAATTCTTACTTTGGGAATTCATGCTATTCTACATATTGCCAGTGATATGTGTCCTACTGTATATTTTACATCTGCGGAATAATTATTTGATTGAGTGTGGTTTTACTTGATATAAGGAAGTCTTTTCTTTGTATCTTGACAGATATTGCAGCAGGGCAGAATAGGACTTACAAAGAGTTAACATTTCAGAAAAGGAGGCTTTTGAAGAGCACAGCCACTATGATAAAACATGGGCATTGCTTTTCTTTTACCTGGGAAAACTCTGGCCCAGAACTCCATATTTACCTCTGAGTTCTTGGGTATGGTTTTCTCAAACACCTGTGGTGTTAAAGTTGCTAAAACTGAAGAGAGAATTAGGAGCATGTTTTAATGTAGTTTGAAACTTTTATGGTTTGTGGAGCTTTTTCCAGTAAGTGGAATTACTTTTTAAGCTATTGACAGAATTAATCATGAGAAAGGTAGATGTCATTTCTACAGAATGAGAGTTATGTATCACCAGCATGATTATCAACTTTGAGCAACTGTTGTTTCCCAAACTGCAGTAAATTTGACCAGAATTAAGTGTGCTATGGTAACAAAGAAAGAGAAAAACTCAGACCAAGATATTGAAAATCTGCTAGTGAAGGACCGAGGCCTATTTAATCTACAGGTCTGAAGGTGGTGCAACATCTGAAATGCAAAACGATGCTTCAGGTCAAAGTCACAAGAACTTTGTGGCTGGCTATTAAATTTCTGCATGGGGCCAGAGTGTTTTAAGCCCCACGAGGGTTCAACACACTCTGAGGGTGTCCAGCAACCTCCCAGAAATGGCTTAAAAATAATTATCAAGATAGCATGATTTGGTGTGTTTTGAAAAAGCAAAAAGGTTTTAATGAAAGAGAAAATGACAAGCTATACAAAACAAAATAACAAAAGCCATGCACCGTGCAGGGAGGTCCCTTGTACCTGCTAAGATACCCCAAAAGTGTCCTGAGGATCTCTGTGCTCTCTCTTAAGTATTCAAGGGTCTAGGAGGGGTTTTTTGCCAAGCTGCCCAATAGAAAATAGCTACATTTCTTGAGGAATAGCTAAAGACACCAACGGGTGTTTTTGTCCTGGCACTGTGCCAATTATGGTGAGAGGAGCATAGAAGTTTCTGGTTCATCTTCTTTGTAAGTTCAGAGGTACAGCTCAAACTCTTTTCCTAATATGGAAACACCTGCTTGGGTGTGGGGGTGCACTGCAACAGTTGGCCTCTCCTAAATGCTGGCGTATTTCCTTCTAAAATAACTTAGTTCATTCAAATTTTGTTCTGTTTTGTTTTAGACCAAAATATTTTGAAGACAGATTTGGAAGCTAACTATCTTCTTATATAGAACCAGATCTATGCTATAATATTATTCTGAGTATCCCACTGGAACAAGGAGTAATCATTCACAAATATTTGATTTGGAAAAAAAGATTACAAAGGAAAGAAACTGGTGGATTTTGCACAAGGACAACATAGCCATCTTTATCCTGAGAGAGAGATTTTGGCAGTCTTCATCCTTTATCCTAAAATCATCCTCCTAGACTGAGAGGTATAAAATTAACTTGTTTAAATTTACTCTTAGTCTGAGCATAACTCCTGTTAATGCTGATGAGAAATGTACTGAACTTACTGGGGATGAAGTTACTTAATTCTCCAAAGCAGCTTATATTTCTTTTTCATAGCTGTGATCATTTCCTTCCTCTACCATAATTATATCCCACGCTATATAGAGCTCAGCATTTTATCTTGGAGTTATCCTTCAGAATAAAATTCTCAATAATTTCTTTCCAGCAGTATTTTTGTAATCACATCAGAAAATTTCCATTCATTTCAAACATGAGAAAGAAAGAAAAAATAGTTTTAATTATTTTTCAAACAATTCTATATTTTTTCTTCCCTGTTGACGTTATTTATCTATGTAAAAAAATTTGAAAAATAAATTTTGCATTTATAGCTGACTGTTATGGTCTCAGTTTGCTATCATATCTAACTTAATATTTTTAATGGCATTTCTCAGACAGGAGTTTAACAATAAGATGTTTTAAACAAAACAGTAGTAAAACCAGGCAATTGCAAAAGATAAACCACACATTTATGTTCACTTGAGCCCAAGGTACTTAAAGTCAACCTACTACTGAGATTCTTGTAATGCAATAAAAAATTTAGCATTTCACATGCCTGATTTTCTTCTTACTGTTTTTATGACTAAGAATCTTTGCAATTTTAATCTGTTTAAAATTATACAAGAGTCCATAAAAACATTTATTTACTTTATGCTCCTTGTGACATGTAGGCAATATCTAGGTCCTTTTTCAGCACTTGTGAGTTTATGGAAAATACTACTGTACACTAGCCCTTGTGAGAGATGCATAGCTGGATTTGCAGAGGGCTGGTTGTGTTCCTTGTCACTGGGAAACCTCCTGGCACTGGCTCATACTGAGAAAAAAGAAAAGAAAAGAAAAGAAAAGAAAAGAAAAGAAAAGAAAAGAAAAGAAAAGAAAAGAAAAGAAAAGAAAAGAAAATAAAATAAAATATAAGAAAAGAAAAGATAATAGAAAAGAAAAGAAAAGAAAAGAAAAGAAATGAAAAGAAAAGAAAAGAAAAGAAAAGAGAAAAGAGAAGAGAAGAAAAGAAAGAAAAGAAAAGAAAAGAAAAGAAAAGAAAAGAAAAGAAAAGAAAAGAAAAGAAAAGAAAAGAAAAGAAAAGAAAAAAGAAAAGAGAACACCTTGGTTTCTTAAGTCAGTTTTCCTTTATGTTACGATGTGAAAAGAAACTTCACATTTGTCTGGCCTTGGATATATTTCCTTGAGTAGCTGTGCTGCAGGCTCGGTGCAGGTGCACAGTTGCCTCCTCCACTGAAAGCCCTTTGGACTTAAGAAAATATCTTCAGCGCAGAAAACCAAAGTATCCCAGAAAACTGAAACCACATCTTAGTTCAAAAATCTTTGCTTTTTTGGCTTTCCTCTCTAGAGCCGTAAATGAGTAGAGAAGACAGCAGGTTTATACAGAGGAATTTTTCACAGGAACTGTCTGAGAGGGTCTTGGCTGTAACATAGCTGCACTGGCAGCAGCACGGTACACCCTTTAGTGCTCAAACTCCTCCCTGTATAGAAAACATCACAGAAAAAACATTTCATGCCAGGTAAGGCTTAACCATCTTGCTTTTTTTCCTCACTGTTCACTCTGTAACACCGTTAACCTTCATGACTTCCACCGCACTTTAAAATGTCTGCCATTTTTACCTGGAAATGTACCTCATGGTATCCTGTGACATGGAAGAAACTAAATTTCTACTAAATAATCTTGAAATTGGAAAAGAAAAAAAAAAAAAAAGACAACAGAACTTTGCCTATGCTTAGCCTTTTGAGGTAGAGAAACATGCAAAGATGGCAGTTCCATAGGTTAATAATCCAGTGCACAAATTAACTGAGGCACTATATGTAGTCTGAAGACCCAGAGGTTATTAAGCCAATCAATGAACCTTTTAGAATTCACTTTTTCTCTCTGAAAGATCACTGTTGGAAGATTTTCAAATAACAGGACTACTACAACAGCATGCAACATAAGGGTTTACAAGGTCTGTTGTTCTCTCAGGGAGTGTTTTCTTGATGCCAGCTTGAGCCAGCATCCTGGATGTTGCTGAAAGATACAGCAGGACCCAAAACACCTAGAGAGAGCCTTGGTTCCTAATAAATTTTTGAGAAATAAATCTAGGTAAAGTCTGAGTAGCAAAGCAATGACTCAGGAGCATTGCTAGACTCTTAGGACTGACTGCAGCACCCCAGACAACCTGTGGGTGTGGGAGTCCCTACAGCAGATTTCAGCATGTTGACAGCAGGCAGAGGGTGGCTGGATGGCCAAATGCATCCCAAATGGAAAAGCAGCCCACTTGTCAGAGTAACACATGCACTGTCAATAAAGAAGATATTTTATAGCTAGGGGTGGACGTAACTCTTCCGGAGAAGGTTGTTCCTGTGGAGGTGGGATTACTGAACAATCCACAAGAATTGTTACTGCTTTCACTCTGTAGTCATCAGGCCAAGAAGAAAAGCTGTGTAGAGATTTCTGCTTCGTAAATAATCTCTGCTTGTTTGTTTCCTTTCTACATAAATCTAGCAAGGACTCTTTGTTGTTGTTGTTGTTGTTGTTGCTGCTGCTGCTTTTCTTTAAATGCTGATACTTTTCTATCACATGGGACCCTAATTTTGCCTCAAGTCACTGAAAGCTGCAATAATGTAAATGCAGATGTTTTCAGCAGTACTTCTATTCACCAGAGACTAGAAGATATCTGTAAACCCACATAACATATTGTTTTAAATCAGAATTATGCTAGAGGACTCCAATTTTGTCTAAAGCTTCTAGAAAGCACAGAATTTTGTATTTTCTTATATTTAGTAGTCTAATGGGATTCCTTGAGTGTTTGAAGTCAAATTGGTCTGGGATGATTTCTTAAGTAAACACAGACTTTACCTCAGGATTACTTATATAGTTTTTTTGAAATTATAATACTAGAACTATGGTATTGACACTGACAATTAAGATAAGAGACATCCTTTGCACAGAAATTTAATGAAAAGTATTGCTATCATGTATTTCAAAATTATAGCATGATAATTTCTTTTCATTCTTTATAACCATCACATGGCATATTTTTCCAGAGGTGCTACCTAATTATGTTGCAATTAAATGTGATTCATCAAATAGAACTGAAGACAAAACTGGCAATCAGTGAGTCTTTTTCATTCACAGAATCTGTAAAATAGGTGTATCTTGTAATTAGTTTACAGATGTTTACTTTTGAACAAGTAAATCAAAATTATAATAATTTTCTTCTCATCATCTGGTAGAATATTTTAGTGTATATATGCAGCACATAACAATGGCTTTCATGGGCGGGACTACTAGAAATTATCAGCATAGCCACAATAATGATAATTATTCAAAGGGCTTCAAAATATAATCTCTTACTGAAGATAATGAATAAGACCATATTTTAAGTTTAGAGGCAGTAGAAGCAGCTTGCTTCTGTCCCTGTGCACTAACTATAGCTGAAACATCATAGAATAATAGAACATTTTGGTTTAGAAGGGACTTTATAGATCATCCAGTTCCAACCCGCCTTTTGTGGGCAGGGAACCTTTCCGTAGGCCAGGTTGCTCAGAGCTCCATCCAGCCTTGAAGGTTGCAGTTGCAATCTTTTTTTTTTTTTTTTTTTTTTAATGTTGATTGAGTTTACTTTCCTATGTAAAGATAAGTTAATACTATTGGCAAACCACATACTGCCTGACTCAGTGTACTGATTAAAAGGGCACCTTCTTGGGGGTATCTGTGGGCTTCAGTTGTCTTTCTGCTAGAAGGATTTTCCCTGGCTATAATTATGCAGGCAGGTTTTGGGTAACTGAGAGAAATGGGTTAGTTTGTTCACTGGGCTGCTCAGATGCAAAACTCTGAAGAGACTTTATTTCTATGTGCTGTATACACCACCTCTAGTTTTGGCCCAGTGCTCTGCTCACATCCAGAAGGAAGAAGGTCTCTGTCACTACTGTTTTGGGGATGTCTGCCATACACATGCTAATGGGATGTGCATACACAGAGCTGATGGGATGTGGGTCTGTCTGCTCCTCTGACAGGGACTAAAAAAAGGCAGGATCTGGTGGCAGAGTAACCCTTGGGATTAAGGCACTCGTAGAAAGAGCTATCACATTTCTCTCCCCAAGAAAGAACCAAAGACAGACTGAATGTCAGAGGCATAGCTGGCCCCTGGGCCCTCCCATCATTATGCCTAACACCAACTGAAGGCAGGAGAGCCTTCTAAGAGAAAAGAAAAGAATAACTTAGATTTTTTTTTTTTTTTTGATTGCTGCAAGTATACTTAGCCTAATCAAGCTTAGAGCAGGCAATGATAAGCCGTCCTATTTATTTATTGCTTTCTGATAGAAAAAAAATTTGTTTTCTTTCTAAATACAGACCCAAGTCAATCCTATTTCCATCACTCACTGTGCTTCTCTATGTTTATCCACCCCCATGATCTATTTGAAGGTACAACCACCTATGGGACTCATCTTCCCAGACTTTGCAAAGGCTGACTGGAGAAAAAAGGCATCTTAATAGGGTTTCCTTTTTTCCCCTTTTCATTTGTTTAAAGAACATTTGGTTGAAATCTAACTTTTATAGCCTTGCAGCTATTTCTGCTCTTTCAGTAGCAACAAATCATTCATTTTGGTGAAAAATTATTTCCAGGACAACCTGCTATGATATGACAGAAAATTACAGCTTAAGAGAAGATGAAAGAGAAGGAGCAGATGATATCTCACAACCCCACAAAGAATCCTGCTGTCATGAAAATATGCCTATTAATAGCTTAAGGATGAAGAAAAACAGATACCATTTACAATTTTAAAAGGATGATTGCTCAGATGAAGATTTTCCTGAGGACTTTGAGCTGCTTTTTGGTAGTGATAACTCACTATCAGTTCTGAAACATGCCTGGCAACAGGCATTGAAGCAGGAGATATACCATAGGCAGACAAGGAACACTCTTGAAGCTTAATCACATGAGAATTGGAGATAAGAGATTACAACTGACTTCAGTGTACATGAGGAATATGGTGTAACACCTTCATGTATCTTCAGCTTTAATTCCATACTAATCTTAGTGTGAATCATTCAGAATTGGGAAGATAAACCAAAGAAGCCTCAACTTCCCTGCTGCTGAGATCCACGGAACCATTTATAAAGTTAGGGGTTTTGTTACATACACATCTGTGTATGCTGGAGAAGTTTAAAATATATTTCCAAAGACTACTTCCACAGTAGGAAGTCGTAGTAGCTCTAGAATAGCTTGCAGGATTTTGGGGGCTATGTCTGAGGTGGGATATACCATGCATCCAGGTGTCCAGGGTGTGATGGCCTGAAACTCTGATGTTCTTTCTCTGTCTGGAGCTGGATGATCATACCCTTGCCAAGAACACACAATTTTTAGTGATGATCTGTGCCTTCCTGATGTCTGTTCTGAAATCTGTTTAGGGACAGAAAAAAATGTCCATTTGCAAAGAATCTACTTAATTTGCTTTATGATTAACAGACACAGAAGGCATCTGTTGATTACTAGTACAAGAATAGACTGCAGGTGTGCATGTGGCTTGTCATTTTAAATATTGTCTCTGTCACGGATTCACGGGGAGACAGACCGGTAACCAGAAAGGACCATGATGATAAATGATCTGTTGTACAATTTTGAAAAAAATGCTTCGTTTCTTTGTGCCCTCTCTGCTCTGATCTGTAACATCATGGTGAGCAGAGGCTAAGTTCAACGTAATATTTTTCAAGGAAAATTCTGGATCCAGTCCCGAGAAGGCCAAAAAGATGATCAGAAGGCTTGAGCATCTCTACTTTGAGGAAAACCTGTGAGAATTGGGATTGTTCAGCCTAGAGAAGAGAAGGGTTCAGGGTGGCCTTCTAGCAACTTTCCAGTACCTAAGGAGGACCAACAAGAAGTCTGGAGAGGGACTTTTTCCAAGGGCATATAGTGATAGGACAAGGGGAGTGGGTTCCAACTCAAACAGGGTAGGTTTAAGTTAGATATTAGGAAGAAATTCTTTACTGTGAAGGTGGTGAGGCACTGGAACAGGTTACTCAGAGAAGTTGTGGATGCCCCATTCCTGGAAGTGTTCAAGGCCAACTTGAATGGGGCTTTGAGCAACCTTCTCTGGTTGAAGGTATCCCTGCTCACAGCAGGAGGATTCGAAGTAGGTGATCTTTAAGGTTCCTTCCAACACAAAACATTTTATGATTCTCTGATTCATGTGTAGTGAGATGGATTTCTTTAATTTTCCCTTTCTTTGCATGAAAAATAATTAGTGGGACGAATGTATTTACTAACTGTACTAAGACATTAATCCTTACTGCCTAACTCAAAGTCATTCTACTTTGAAATTTTGAGTACAATGACTTTAGCAAGGTCTATAATGTTATAGAGACAAACAAAGAGCAGACAGCCTTGGCCTGGATACACACTTTTTTATGTACCTTGGCCAAATTATTCAACACTCTCCCTACCATGTGCCACCATGATTTCAATTTATAAAATGGGTTCAGATATTGTTTCTTCCTTGTATGAGGATGAAAAAAACCTCTTATGACATAATTGAACATTTGGGCTAGATTCTCAGCTCAGGGTAATAAGACATGTGCCACTGTTGATTTGTGCTAACTGAACATCTTTTTCTTGAGGTAGAAAATATTTATCCATAAAAATACTTTCTTCGTCACTGCTAAATGTTTTCAAGGATTTTTCTACTCCATTTTTTTCCTCCTTTTAAACCATATAAGTTCATTATTTTAAATTTTATCATTTTTTTCTGCTAGTTCCAGAAATACAAAATTTCCTGAATTAAGAAAGAATTGTATTGTCATAAATAATTAAAAAGAAAATTGATTTAGGCTAACTTATCATCATTTAGTGGCCAAAAGGAAAGAGTGTTATTTATACAGTTGCCTTTCATACATGCTTATCAGTAAATTGTCTTTAGAATGTATGACTAGAAGTGGCAGCTATGTGATCACGAATAGGAGGACTGTAATTATTTTGCCTTTTATAAAAATATGAATGCAATGAAGGGATTATATATATTTTTTTTCATAGCAAGAATAACCAATAAATTACCAACCACAGGAATTTCTCAGCTGGATGCAGGGAGCAGTACTGCATTTTCATAAATAATTTACCTGTATGCCAACTGCCATTCTCATTTCCCTCAAAAACTTTATTCCCTTGAAGGAAATTCTGAGAAAAAGTGTTGTGTGAGACTTGTATTAGTAGACAAGAAAGATAATCCCCTAATATAAACTACACACAGGCACTATTTACGACCAGAAGCTACTCCAGGAGAAAATTTCTATTGAAAGCCCAAATAATACTGTGGTTATTACAACAGGCATTTCATCCAGTGTAGAAAAGGATTGCTTAAAAGACGTCTTGTAAAGTACTCTTTGGCAAAGAAATGACTGTGTAGAGTTAAATAGAGCTGTATTTTCTTCCAATATTGTAGACAGAAATGGCGAATGTATGCAATTATCTTCTTATTGCAAGCACAGGTTCAGCATGTGTGAGGAGCTAAAAAGCTCAAAAATTATGCAGCACTTACATCCATTTGGAAATGACAGAAACATTGAGAAGGAGACAGATAGGACCCAGTCCTCCGCTGATGTAACGTGACAGAGCTCCACTGAAATAAGTGGAGCTATTATGATTCAGGCCAACACAGGAGCTGGTCAATAAGTGCATTGCTTTGAGACTTGAATTTTTCTTACATTATGGTAATTGTAAGTGCTGGATACTTTATTTTTTCTTCAGGGCTACATATGTATTTATTTTTTCTGAAATCCACTTGGCATCTTATAAAAAAACTTAGAAAAAAACTTAAAGCTTCTAATCTGTCAGTCCCCTTTTAAGGCAAAACTCTCAGTACTCAGACTTCAGTGAGCTTTCAGCCTCATTACAAACACACACTCTGTGTTGAAAGGAGCCATTTACTTCGCATGTAAATGCATGCTGAAGCTAGTCACTGCTGCTGCTGGGCTGGACTCTTCACAATTTCACTTTCATGACTCCGAAGCGCACTGCAGTCTGCTAATACCCTATAGCCCACAGACCTGCTAGGTGTGCTTTTAGCAACCTGCTGTACATTAACAGCTTTAATGGTGCCCCAGGAAGGTGTCTAACTGAATGTAATTTTAAAGTATTCTTGGATCTCAGTTGGAAGTACTTGATTTTCTTTTGATCTTCCCTCTTTTCAACAAAAAGAGTGCTGAAAAGTATCTGGGGCCAAAAGGTTTCACACAGAGCCTTATCAATGACAAGACATAATGGTTCTCTGTGCCAGTATCCTAATATTGTCTCGGTGGGCCATACTCCAGTGAGGTGCAAGGCTGTGTTGGGGAAGATTTTAAAAAACAAACAAACAAAAGTTTATACATGGTGCTTACATACTATACACATTTCTAAAATTCATAGAGTTTCAAAAAATCAAAATTACTGAAATCCTAAGTAACTCAGATTTTGAACACTTCATCATGGATGATGAACACTTCTGATTAGGCTTTTGTGCCTCTGGATGTCACTGTTGTTTTGCAATAATATAAACAATGTTATTTTACAAAGCAACAATAGCATAATAGTCACCATCTTATTATGTTAAAAAGTACAAGGCTGATCACACTGGCTGTTTGAGATCTATGATTAATTCAGTGTAAGGGATGAACAACTGAATATATAAAATAGTGCTTTCTTCCATTTAATATTTGGTGAAAAGGAAAAAAACCTATCAACTTCTCTGATGTCCCAAAATGTATTTCTTTGGAAGCACTTAAAATGGAACGTGAGCCTTCCTTGTCCTGATGGGGTCCTGTCAGGATGTGTTCAGGGTAAATATTGGCTTATGCAAGTCAGAACAAATGATGATATGCGTGAGCAGGAGGTGAATAAGTGTCAAGGACCATGCACTACTGCTGCTGCTCATGACTGCTCGAGAGGAGTGGAACTTACTTTTTCCAGGTAAAGCTGTTCTGCATTTGTTACAAAATTGGGGGCAAAAAGAAGGGAGGGAAAAATCATACCGTCCTTCTTTTACAGACTCTTGCAGAGCAAACTGTTCTACTATATGAAATGATATATAAAGTCAATGGGGATTTAGTGATTAGGAAGGGTATTTTTCAGATTCATTAATGCCTGCAATTGTCTCAGTTATTTACAATAAAATAGCATGCACAATGTGCAAAAAGTCTTCCTTGGAACAAGGCAGATTCATCAGAAGTTTGTAGGGCAACTGGGGTGTGACAGGGAAATAAATAAAGGAATGTATAATTTTTTAAATGTCTCTGATCTTCAGTTTTTGTTGTCAATTTAATGAATGAGAATGGCTGCCTTTTTTTGGGAAGTATCAAATATCAAATCATTAGAGAAATAAAGTATTTCCATGAAAAAAAGGGACATAGTTTATTCTTTTACAATCTTGCCTTGAGGAGGTCTAGGACATAGTGATCAAGAAACACACAGGCAATCTCTGTTTTGAAATCAGTAGCCACTGACTTCAGTTTGGATTGAATTTCTTCTTTACAAAGGGATCCCATAGGATCCCACTCATTCAGATTCACACCTACTTCGGTGGCTGTGGTTTAACTTTATCTGGCAACAAAGTACAAAGCAGCCACTTGCTCACTTCGCTCTGTCCTGGCCCCACTGGTGGGAGAAATTTTGGAAGAAAGGCATGGGTTGAGGTAACAACAAAGTAATAACTGAAATAAATTAAATACAATATTGATACTATTATTAATAATAGCAATGATCATACTAATGGAAAGATACAGGGGACTAAACCCCAAGAGACACGAGTGATGCACATTACAGTTTCCCACTACCCACTGACTGATGTCCAGCCCATCCTCAAACAGCGATTGATGCCTCCCAGCCAGCTCCCCACAGTTTATGTACTGAATATGACATTCTATTGTATGGGATACCCCTTTGGCCAGTTCAGCTCAGCTGTCCTGGCTGTGCTCCGTCCCAGCTTCTCGTGCCTCTGCTCACTGGCAAAGCTTGGGAAACTGAAAAGTCATCAAAGTTATCAACACTCTTCTCATTCTAAATCCAAAAGACAGCAGATACTAGGGAGAAAATTAACTCCATCCCAGCCAAAACCAGGACAGCAATGAATTAAAGTAAATCCAAAGTACTTTTTGCTATCATGTCTCAGCTAGACCAGAGCAAATGTATTAAACCACTCCTATACAGTAAAGAACATGCTATTTTTAGACTCAAGATTCCTTTTCCCAGTAGCAGGGTGCTAATGGCACATCATGCTATGAGGATGGGTTTTCATTCTTTTATCTTTTTTTTAAGCTTGCAGACAAATATATTACACATTTCTTTTATGGTTTTAAACTGCTACTATTACAAGGCTAATTAATAAGGCTTTATGAGCTAATTAATATGCTTTTATCTATATGAGCTTTTATCTTTATGTGACTGATTGCTACAGGAATTCTATAACATTAGAAGAAGCTATTTATTTTCAAATTAGCAATGTCATCATGACCTTTTACCACACAGCTAAGTCAAGGTGCTGGCCTGACAGGTACACAGAGGGTAGCTCAGACCGTTCAGCGCTGGCTGAAAATTACACGCTGATGAGTGAGTGTGATGATCTCTGTTCCTTGATGTGAATGCAGCAGTTTATTCTCCCTAACATAAGTGATGATGGAATCCTTCAGCACTGAAATGTGGGATGAAATAGTCATTTATGAAAGCAGTGATGGCAGTAGGAGTACTAATGAAAGTGCTTACTGGGAAAGCACAGATACCTGTGCCTGGACCTGGGACCTGGCCACCCATGGACATCCCCAATACGTCCAGTTGCCCTGTCCAAGATCCTCTGCAGGGTGTATTTTGAGGCACAGCACCAGACTGATGTGGATCTCAATTTTTGATTTTGAATTTACTCCAAATCTGTGGAGTAAATCCAAACTGTGCTGAGTAACTGGGAAAAACACTGGAAGCTTCCTGTGCAAGGGAACATGGTACAAATATTTGTATTACTGTGATATATGGGAGCTCCATAGGATAAGGCCAAGCTCGGACCTTGGTAGGGGACTAACCGAGGGTAGGAATTTCTTCCTTCAAAAAACTTAAAATCTCAGCAGTAACAAAAAGAGAGGCTTAGAGTACAGCCACGAAGAATGAGTTCTGTCTTGTAATGACCATGATTTCAGCATTAGTTTGTGTTCAAATGTATTTGAATTACAGAGGGCATTATTTTGAAGTATTAATTTTGTAATCATTAAACTACCCAGCATCTCAAGCCTGTCTTTCATTTAAGATGACTGGATATTGTCAATACTGAGATGTCACTACAAATATTTAGACTTTAAAAAAAGTTATTATTTTGAGGTAAATTATATTTAGATTCTCTGGGAAAAAAAAAAAACAAAAAACAACCAAACAACAACCCCCCCCCCAACAAAAACAAACAAACAACAAAAAAAACCAAACCAAAAAACCACAAAAAACCTACAACCCCCCCCCCCCACCTCCTTACATTAATAACAACTCAGTTAATTAAAATCACAAAAATAATATTAGTTAGGAAAATGTTACTATTATACTACTCATACCAAGTTTTCTTACTCTACTGTAGTTTTAAAGTTACCGATAAGTAACTTGAAAAAATTCCTTAGATTTGCTTCACAAAGAGTTTTGAGTTGGATTCTGCAAAAATACATAGAGTGATTTCTTTTAAGGTTAGAACTAATCTCACTTCCCTCCATTAGTATTAAAATATCAAACTATGGATGATTACACAAAGGGATTAAAGACTGTAGTGTATCTAGGGGAATGCACTCACAAAAGGATGGGAAGGAATTTATGTGGTATTTGTGCAACTATCATAAAAGCTTTCAAAGGATTTCCATTGTAATTCAAGATTAGCTGAGCATAAGTTAATGGACTCTTAAAGTATTACCCAAAGCCTGTTATGATAGACTATAGCAACCTCTGTTTAAAATGTTTTTTAATAATATCAACTACAAGGTCCCTGAAGACATGATATTTTTAGGGTTAGTATTTCTTCATCAAATATTAAAATAGGTCAAGCAATTTGGTTTCAGTTCCTTTTCTGTTTATGCTCCTGCTGTACTGTGCATACCAAGTAGAGTGTATTATGTAGATTTACCAACTGTTGAGTTCTCTGCTTTGTTTCATTATGTTGTTTATTTTGCAGTCTGCACTGAGTGGAAGAGTTACAATTACACACCAAGGATTCCTGATATTTACTAATTCCATAAAGTTAAGGTCATCTTCTGTAGCAATTAGAGAATAAATTATCTTCAGTAACAATTAGAGAATAAATTAATTTATCAGAATTCAATCTTGCAGATGCAGGTAATCTGTAATGAAAAGACTGAGATGAGTACAAGGTTGTTAGTTGAATGATTAAACTACTAATATCTTACAGTATGAGTAGCAATATATCTCTGTGGATCAAACTGTGTTTCCCAGGAAATATTTGCATTTGTCAATCAGAATTTGGCTAAATTAAGGCTCAAAAGTTTATTCTTAGAGGCAAGTGGTCAAAGGCAAATATTCCTCCCTCTTTCCAACTGAACAATTTTACACACCCCTTGTTTTATTTCTGAGCAGAAACAGGGATATTTATAGCTTGATTCCATCAATCAGCGTTATGTTATGTGTAGAATCCCTTAGGCTTTCGGGGGGTGAATAGGCTAGCTCAGCACCCTGGCGCTTCCACCGACGTGGGGAACGGTGCTCCCGCGGCAAAGCCTAGGGATGCACGGAACCTGTAGGAGCGGAGGCAGACACCTTGAGCCTTTGGAATCCACGAGGACCAGGACAAAGGATTCAAGGAGACCTTCTTCTCTCAGGGAAATCCACGTATTCATTGTGAATGGGTCCACGAGGGAAGAAAAGGCCTGGAGAACTTCTGTGCACCAGGCTTTATGCAGGGGGCGTAACAGGGATTAATACAAACAATTAACCAATGGGATACAACTGGGGGGGAGGAGAGGGGAGGATAGTATAATTTGGGAAACCAATAGGGTTATCCTATGGGAGGGATTGTGTTACAGAGTCCAGTGGGGTCTCAAAGGATACATAACAGACATAGAACTTTCTGGATAAAAGGGATAGGTTTTACAGTACCTGACAGGGAGTTTAGGCAGGGTTTAGATGATGGACAAGGAAGGTGCTGGGACAAAGGAATAGCTATATAGGGAACAAAAGGGACTACACAAAATTTGGGGTAAACCATTAACACATGTAATATAGGGGAAGCAAGAATAAACCATTCCAACAGAATACAATAATTATGTTCAAAGATTTGCAAATACTACGCAGGAATCAGACCAAACAGCTTCATCTTATTAACTTAGCTTTGGTTGAGTATAAAGGAATGGGATCCTTCTGACTTCTTTTATTTAAAAAACAAATGTACAAAGCAGTGCACAGAAAATAAATGCTTAAGGTAGATATTTAGAATAGAATAAAAATCTTTTGATGTTTCAAAAATAAAGCTACACACAACTTTTAGATATAGAACTTGGCAATGAAAAAGGATGCTTAGGGCATGAGTTGCAGTGAAGACATGAAAGTGTGTGACTTTATATTTGGAGTTCACCAGTAACATTGTTAAATGTCTCTTAATACCTTTTGTTATAGAGTATCAAAATGGTATTGCAAATGATTTCACCAAAAGCAAGATCTGGCCGCAGAGCTGCTGCTGCACAGTACACAAGGTTAAGGGATAGTTTGTCATGACTGTTTTTTATTTTAAGCCATTTAACATTTAGCCACTTAACAGTTTAGGAGGCTGAGTCTTGTTTTGAAAAATGTTGCAGGGGTTGTACAGAACAATGTCCTTGATCCAGGAGCAGGATCCATGAAAGAGTGTGTCAAGTATAGTTTGGAGCCAGCAGGTTAAAATTATCCATGAGTCTTTGATTTAATTTTGATGCCAGAGACAATCCTTTTTTCTGATATTTTTTCACAAAGACTGTCAAGTCCTTGTCAAGTAAAACTAAAATCATGTGTTTCAATGTGCCCCTTTGCCGGTACTGGCATATCATTGTCTTGGTTTACCTTTCTTCTGTGTATTTGGTTATGTTTCTGGTAAATTAAAATGCTTATCATTATGATTTCAAAGATACATTATTAGTAATTATATATTTCAAGATGCCAGCTATTCTGATGAAATTTCTAAATATCATTTTGAGCAAACAGAATTATTTATTTTAATAGCTCACTGAGGAATAAACGTCATGATTATCCTCTTGTCATTGAAATAAATCTCAGATTTATTTCCATGTCAAGCACTGTGAGACAGAATAACACTCATTTTTGAAAGGTGACTATGACCAGCAAAATAAAAAACCCTTTCTTTAGGAAAAGACTTGATCAAACATCGCTGCAAGTTACTGCAACGTGTCTTGATTTGCAGATTTTGAATCATGGTGTCAGTGTGCAGATTCAAGGACCCAACAGCTACAACTTTGTGTCTTTTACTGCCTGCCTTATCACATCTTGCTTGCAATTTGTGGCCAAGATTACATACCAAGAGCCTTTGTGGAAGGATTATAATTTCTCATGCATGTGAAGTATCTTTCAAGTTTCAGTTGGCTCTAAAATAATTAAGGACTGTACGATAGAAAAGTGAACAACCTGAATACAAATAACTGCAACTTAATTTTTAAATCAAATTTTAAATATTAGAAATTTGAAAAATTACTTATGCAAATGAAATTGCCCCCTCTCACTGTATGTGTTAATCCTACTCAATTATATTACTGCTAAAGCATACATTTATAGAGTTTAGATAAATGTGTGCAATTCTTCAAAGGGTTTATGTAATTGCTTCTAGATTTGCCATCAGTCTGTACTTGTTTTTGTGATTGTATCTGTATTTAGTATGTTTTCATGTTGTAATTGTATGTTAATTGTTTGCGATTGTATCTATGAGGATTTTACGCAGTAATTTTGAATGGCAAATTGTCTGATTGTACCTTTGATGAAAATTTTAATGTTACTTTTACCCAGAATGTACTTACTAACAAGCAATTGACATAAACCAATAAATACTAGAATGAAAATTATATAAATAAAATAGGAGGGCATTTCCACAAAGATAACACATTGTGAATTAAAAAGGTAAGTATTTTAGTACTTTATAACTTTGCACTTCAATTTATTCTGACAAAGAAGTGATTGAGAGATGCTGGTAACTATTGTATGACTCAGAAGCTTTGAGGGTTTTCACAATCTTGTTGCTTGTTCTATGCAAATTCCCATATGCACTCTAGCTAATTATATCAACTTTTACGAGCTACTCAGGGGCCGTTGTCATTTTTTTCAATGCAAAAAACATAGCATAAGAGTAGATCCAGAGCCAGCCCAGTGTGCAGGCAGGCATTTTCCTGGGTACCATCCAGTGGCAGGGACTTTGGTGTGAGTAGACACCAGACACCCTTCTGCTGTTGTTAACTGGTCCCAGTAGAGCCTTGCTATAAGCCTGTTCCATCCAGATAATTTTGGTAGTGAGTATTCTGAATGATTTGTGTTTCCAAAACATGTCAAGGCTCTCAGTACAGCCCTGGAACCACGAGATGTTTTCAAGACCATATGTAAGCATGGTCTGGCTGTAAATATGGACAAATTATAGGCATATTCCATAACTTCTAAGGTATGAAATATACTTTCACCCAAGCACTCACATTTGGAAGACAAAAGATATTTTATTGTCAGTAGTAGTAATTTTAGAATTAGATTTCTTTGTTTGCTTATTCAAATATTGAATTCCATTTTAATGGCTTATTCAACTAGAAAAAAAAAAAGCAGATTTTGAAAAATTTTCTGAAATCAACAGCCCAAAAGAAACTTAATGCTCTTGGATTTTTTTTTGTTTGTTTGTTTGTTTGTTTACTTTGAGTAGTTACAGGCTGTCTTTTCTGTTTCATCATTCATAGTTGGTTCAATTCTCAAATTGAATTTATTTTACTACAATATTTTTACATTTGATTTTTGATATTTTTCTTACATGTCTTTATTTCAGAGAAGTTGAATAAGCATGCTAGACTCAGCACATTTTCTTAATTGGGTGATGTCACTTCATTCAGATAATGTGATGAAAGATTATCCTTCCCCTTAGAGACTATTTATTCAGTTCTGACATTGCTTGTATTTCTAGAAATGATTAATTTTTTACAAACAGCATTTTTTCCGGTTCTTCCATGTTTTTCCCCCAAACAGCTTAACAGTCGATGATAAAGGCAGAGACCCTAGCCCAAGTTAGATCTAGCAATTCAGTGGCTAGAGTTCAGCAATTAACCTAAACAAAAAGGAATTAACTACAAGCTATTTGTGTTAGCAGATGCTAACATGAATAGGTGAGCAGGCAAGACCTGATGCACCATTTAAATGGATTAGGAGGGCCAGTTAACTATTGTGAGGAGTCATTGCAATTAATTTAATTGAATCTCTTTTGGCAGTGACCCCAAAAGGCAGATATTTAATTGCCCATAAAGCCTGTGGTAGACAAACAATTTCAGAATAAATATAATATACTTCTAATGGATTCTGTATTTTCCTTAAGTGTGATCTATCCTTACTTTTTTAATGGTAGTAACAATTTGAAAGCTCTGATTCTATTGCTTTTGCTTAACCTTTGGAATTCTCTAGGGATGCCTGAGAGAGAGAGAGCATCAAAACCAAGCTGGCATATAAGGAAAAATGTGCCACTTTGGCAGGGAAAATTTCCCTACTTGGTTAAAGTAACAGGCCAGGGTCTTCTATTATAAGTCCTGCTTGAATGGAAATGTCTCAAAAGACTTAATCAAAGATGTCAGGATGTATAGCTCTCCAGTTTGGAATTTCCTCAAACCACTGGATCTTGTGAAGCTTAGAATCATGATGAATTAGAACAGTTCCCACATTTCACGGATGCTCAGTCTGGTAAAAGCGAGGGAATTAAGTATTTGTGGCCAAGTCTTTCAAGAGAGAAGTAAATGCATAGGTTAAATCTATGTTTTCTGTGTTATTTCTTCAACACTGAAGAAGTTAAAAAACTACCGACACCTCAAATCTCTACACCTCCTACACCTGAAATGGTTTCTGGAGTCTCCTGCAGACTTCATGAGACCATTAACCCGTGTCTGTGTGGGGCTGTGTCCCTTCCCTGATGTTTTTAGCCATGACTTTGGGCTGTGGGAGCTTTAGGAAATCAAATGGGACTCAAAAGAATGAGCGCAAGGAGGAAGTAATCAGTGCATCATGGAGATCGGTGTGCTGTTGTGCTGCCTTCTAGCAAAAGAGAATTCTTGATTGGTCTATTTTCAGAATCACATCTGTGTTTTACATTCTCCTAGAAGACCAGACCAGACCAGAAAGCCTTCTACAGAAGCAATAGGTATCTGTACTTTTCTGTGCAAGAGGGGTCAATTGCTTGCTATCCCTACATGCTGGGTTACACAGCTTGTTGTATAGCTGAAGTATCTTTAATTACAGGTTTTGAACTTTGTGTGGCTGAGAAAGGAGCAAAATCAATGTCTCCATTTGTCTAAGACATTTCTAATCATGTGACTGCTATGCAAAAAATATGTGCGGATTAAAAAAAAATTATTTACAATAATAATAGTTTTGTTTCCTTTCAGATCACTGAACCCACAAACAATTTTTGCTTTGTATTAAGAAGATAAGGGATGGGTATTCTCCAGCTGAACTATTTTTGAAAAATTTATCCCTCCTTTGTTTAATTGAAAGAGTCCTGAAATTGAACCAACATGCCATGCACAGCATTTCTGTGAGAAAAGTATCTCATATCCACTTGTTTGAAGGTCTGGAACTCCAGAGAAGTTTGTATCGTGTCAAGTAAAATCCACTTTTTTCAGGAATCAGAAAAAGTTTTTCTCATGCTCTGTTATGTACGGGTGCCCAAGCCTCCTGTGGTGTTCTGCATTCACAGATCTCATTCTGCTCCTTGGAAAGAGGGCAGTTTCAAACCTGAGGGGAACAGCTTCTCCTTTAAACTTCACAGCTGGCTGTGCTAAGAAGCCCATGTTCAAACCAAATACAAGCACCTGCTTGAAGAGTGTATATGTGATTGCTAACAAAGAAAGGAAAGGAAAATGTAGGTTAAAAGCTAAGCTATTTTGAGACTCAGTGTGGGCATTTGTTTGTGAACATCTGACAGACTTCGTACAGACAGCTCTTCTTCAAGTAATAAACCCTTCCAAGAAAGCTCTGTCCTAAATATTAATGTTTGCTCTCAATTGTTTGTACTCATTTACTGAGAATAACAAAAAAAATTGGCGATTTTAAGTAGCAATAGTAAATTACATATCATAGATTCATAGAACCATCTATGTTCACTGACACTTGATTACTTTATACTAATTGGTTTAGTAAGTACCAATTATATCCCTAAATGGTTTTCCGAATGTTAATATATCAGCTACATTCCTCATTTCCCAAATATTTTGTAGTTAGAAAATGAAGCAGCAAGATTTCTCTTTCATACCTATTAGTCATCATTACATTCTCTAGTAAAATGTTATTTCAATGTAATGATATTTGCAAACACATTTAGACTGTAGTTCCCCACATTCATGTCAAATATTAACCCATTATATTACTCAAGGTACAATCAATGTGGCACAAAGCCATGGAGAGAAACCATCAGACAAAATTATGAACAGAATGTGGTTTTATACATTTTTTTGTATATAAGTTTTGCTGTCTCATTAATGGAAGTATAAAGGGTTTATAATGACCTTAATATGGCCGAATTAAGCTCTGGTTCCATTTAGTGATGTTTCACATTAGTGATTCCTTGCTGCCTCCGCTGAGGCGTAGCGACTTGGTTCAGGAACAGCACGGCAGCCACAGCCAGGCTGCTCAGGCCACCAGCTCACAGACACCAATGTGGTGGACGGCAAATGGTGTTTATTAACTGGTTACATGGGGTTATAAAACCTCTGTTTGCTACATCACTTCCATCTGCTTACGTTACAAGTTAGGTGTTGCTTACCTTATCAAGGACACTAACCAAGTGTTGAGAAAGGGGTTCTGTCTGCCCGTACAGCACGATATCTTCCGAACGCCTGTCCCTAATCTCCCACAATTCCTCAGAATAAAAGCGGTCCCACTGGTGTTAATATGGCTGTGTGGTTGGCTTTGTGTGCTGTAGATTTTTCTGCTGAAGAGTAATATTTTGCTGAAACTAAAAACTTTACAGGGATATCTCAAATCCAGAGAAAATTTAAGAAATGTAAAACATAATTGGATTTTGAACTGGCACTTGGAAATTAAATGACAGTCTTCATTCAGTCTTGCATGGAGCTTTCCTTAATTTTATCTAAAAATAAAGCAAAGCAAACCAAATATTTATGTCAAACTGTTGATATAAAATGACAATGGTTAAGTCTGGACTTCTCATGCCCATCTTAACTTCAAGTACTAAAATTCCCAATGTCTCCCTTGATTGTTTTGGAAAAAAACTATACATGTTTAACATATACAAACAGATAAAATGAACAACCTTTAGCTTAAGCAAGTATGTATTAAAAATACTTAAATATATATATGACAATAACATGTACCTATTCTGCCCATGATGAGGCAGTTGAGGCTAGCTGTAAGTGAATTTGTTTGCACTCCCATAGGAGTCTAGCTGCAGTAGAATTGAACGCTCTGTGAATAAATTTATCCTACTTTCAGGCTGCTGGCAGCTTTTGGCACTTCTGCTCCTGTATTTATGGCTGGCCTGAGGATGTACATGCTGCATGACAGTGCAGCACAGGCATATATCCTTATTCAGTGTTTAAGCATGGGAGTAGTTGTTACTCTGAGTTGTCAGCTGGTTACTTCTTAGAGAAGCTGTCATGGGGATTGCATGCTGTGGAATTTACATTACTATTTAAAATACTGCGTGATTTTTCTAGATTAAAGGATCCTGTCAAGTAAAATACTGACCACATTTTGAATTTTATGTCTTCCCTCTGTTCTTAATGTGTTTTGAATTAAAATAGTTGAATTTGTGTTGCATTTGAATTACTCTGTCTGCTGCCACATTTTACTTTTGTGTTAATCTCTGGTAAAAATATGATTTCTCTTTTTTTAAAAATGACTGTGTTTTAAATTTGTGAATAAACAGTTAACATAAAAACTTATGCTAATTGTTTGACAGGAAGAATGTAAATTCACTTCCAAATTTCCCCTTCAGAAAGTCCCATTGCATTTTCTTTTCTCGAAGAAAATCTGGCATTACAACTCAACACAACTGTAGAGTCTGGTAATGTGTTTTTATTTATTATTTTAAATGTTTTTGTTTTTGTTTTTACAGTGAGGATATCTAAGCTGCCAATCAGAACTGAGGCACCTATGGTGCTGGATGCAAACGTTTTGGTAGCTTGTCTCCAGCCCATGAAGAATGCATGAAACAAGTGAGGTACTAAATGTCAGATACATGTCAGATACATGCTAAAGGGAGTTATTATTTAATGGACTACGTATGCCCATCAGTGTTATCAGACGCCAAAGACAGGAAAAATTAAGCTTCCTTATGTACACGCACACTTTCAGAACATGATACGATAGTAAGAGCAAAGGTGTATTTTAAGGTTCTGGTGCCTGAGCTGGGGGTCTTATAGAATTTGTATATTTAAGGCACAGCGCTGTGTAAAGGGATCTGAAAGAGTGTTAAACGTGCTGGTATCTATCCTTGCACAGCATAACTTGGTTCTGGAGATGGTCCAGTCACAGGTTTACATTACAGCCAGGTGGGTTAGCTGTGCTAGAGTAAAGCTTTTAGAGTTATATAATCTCAATAAATCCACACGAAGCTACATTGCGGAGTAGACTTAATGTATGTTGCTGTTGTTTTTAGCAAAGAATGGAAGAAAATGTTAATGAAGGAAATTCCAGGTTGTATTTGCAGCAGAATGGAGATTCTTCAAACTGCTTCATACCCCTTTTGTATTAAATAACTGCAATATTTGAAGATGTAAACAAGTGGAATCCAATAGCAATTAGTTACAAAGAGCCCCTCTCTTTCCATTTTAAAAAAGCCACGGAATGTCTTGAGTTTGTGGTAACTTGTCTTAATATGTCTTATACTACTTAGAATTCCTCTTCTGATTCTTTTTTGGCTTGTCTTTGAATCTGCTAAATCAGACATCATTGGAGGAAAAATCTCTTTTCCATAGTTTCCAAAACATGGAGTAACTGAAAATTAATGGAACTGAAGGGAGAAAAATTAATATCTGCAAAGAAAAAGAAAAAAAAAAAAGTGCAACAAAATCTAAAATTAAAATGTAATGAAGCGGATTTGATATAGTATATAGCAAGCTTGACCTAAATGGGAGGCTGCCAAAATTGGGCATTACTTTCCTCAGAAAAAGGAGAGTTTGTTTTGAATTCTATGATCCACCTGGCAAAAGTATTACTCATCATAATTTAAAAAAAAAAAAACAAACAAAAAACGAGCTTACTGCAAGACAACAGTGCAGGAAGTGGTGATTCTTGCTTACTTTCTCAAGGGAGAGAGGGTCTGTTTCGTAATCTGGGCATTGAATAAGTACTTGCAAAACCTAAGGTCCGTGATGAAGCTGGCTATTTTTTGTCTTTGTGATCTTGAGCATGTTATTCCTCTGCTGCTCTTCCTATTTGTTTTTATGTTTTCATTACAGGTGTACTAAACTCACTGGAACAGTGCTTATCTCTTCTTTTCTGGAAAGATAAGCAACACACATGGTTTGTTCTCTGTCTCTGTCAACTCAAATTTCAAAATCCCAGCCTGACTTGCCTCTCTGCAAACCTCTTTATGCTTTCCCGACTCTTTAGGATCCTGCCTGTTCCTTCCATCTGCTCTCTCCTGCTTCAAGAGCTGCAGGGATATTAGAGGACCATGTTTCTGATCTCAGGGAAAGCTATCATTCTGTACTACTCTGACTTGTGTCATTGGAAAAGTACTTTGCTGTTTCAAGCATATATTTTGATGACTCTCTCCAATACATATTTGTTTCCAGAGCTGAGCAAGGCAGATCTTTTCTTAGTCACATACATCAACAAGAAATCAGTGAAAGACTGTAAAAAGAGCACTTAGGTCTGTCCAGTCTGCTTCTAGTTTTCCCAGAGTGAATACTTTATGCCTAAATTGTAAAGCTGCACTGATTTATGATAGCTCTGGTACAAGAGGAAGGAATTTTGTAATTAAATAATGTTTAATTAAGTGTGAGGCATTCAGATATTTTTAAATTCAATCAGACTCTAAGATTTCTATTGCATCACAAAGTTACAGAGAGGCTAAGGATTGCTAACAAATTCTGTAGGATTTTTACTTGAAGGGAAGAGTAAATTTTCTTATTAAACACCATCTGAAAAAAGATGATTCGTAAGAAATACTTGATTTCCTAATTGAAAAAAGAAATCAATCTGAAAACATCTACAAGGATTTTATTACCTAAGCTTTTGTTTTTGAATTAACGTTAAAAAATATATTAAAACCTCCAAACAGATGAGCTCTGCCTTTGGGAAAAAAAAAAAAAAAAAAGTTTTTAGAAGGAAATTGGGGATTGAATAACTTTTTAAAATGAGGCCTGTCATATCTTTACCATATCTCATATCCCATACCTTCCCCAACATTGTATTTAAATAGAGTATAAACTAGGAGGGTTTGTTTGTTTATTTGTTTAGGAAAAAGAGGTCATTTTCTGCTGGAATTAATGGTAGATTAATGGTAAGAGTCAGAGAAGAGATAGGGACATTATTTACACGAGACCTCCTTATAAGTGCTAGAACTTATTCTAAGCAATTTATATTAATGGGATGTCATAGGCAGCAAGGAATAAAACACATACTTAATGTTGGTAAAAGCACTGAAATAAAATGGAGAGAGGATTAGATCAATGTTGCAATTGCCTTTGTCTGACAATATCTAATTTAGCAGACTACTTGGGGAAAACAAGATTGGATCATAAGGATTTAAGCCATCTACAGTTAAATGCTTGCAAATTAACCTTAGTTTCAGTAACTTTTAAAGGATTGATTTATATTTGTTGACATACATATACCTATGCATAAATTCACAGACACATGCATGATTAAAAACTGAAAATACAGCCAAGAGAAAATGGTGGGCCCTTTACTTTTACATGATGTAAACTAAATTCCTTTGAAAAAAGATCAGAAATCTGATTTGTTAAAAACTTTTAAAAAACATCTTCTAAGATAGTGTAAGTGGGTTTATTTTCCCTGAGAAAATGTAGCCAAGTATTTTTCAGTGAAGCTGAGAGGCAAAAAAAGCTTTAGCTAATAATGTCGCTTGCTGCAGAGAGCTCTTGAATTCTAGATGTGATTTTAAAACTAGGTTCAGAAACTGATTAAGGACCAGAATCCCTGACTGAGTTTCTGATTAACATTTTGAACATGGAGTGAAATATTCAGTCTCTGTGTAATTACAAAATAGAGACATCAAAGAAGAAAAATGCCTTTGAGTGATCTATTCTATCTCTTTGTGAAAGCAAGATTATATTTTTAAGCTGGCAGTTACGAGGGTTTTTCCAAATGTAGTTTGAGGGTTCTTATTGATAGAATGTAAACAGTTTCTCTTGGAAAATTTTGCCGTTGCATTGACATCCACAAATCTTTCTTCTTTTCTGTCTCAGGTGATCTGTTGTTACACTTACTGTTTGCCTTCACATCCAAATTAAAATATTAAGGGAAGAGTGAAAAAAGAAAAGGTCTAAAAACATATAGAGTTTAAAAATATTTTAAAAGCCCAGACCTGCACAGAAACAAATGCATTAAATTTTTTTAAATATTTGACTTATAGGATGGGACACATTACATTAGTTGTAATAATTTCCTTATATTTAGTGAAAGCCAGCCTTCCTTCCTTCCTTCCTTCCTTCCTTCCTTCCTTCCTTCCTTCCTTCCTTCCTTCCTTCCTTCCTTCCTTCCTTCCTTCCTTCCTTCCTTCCTTCCTTCCTTCCTTCCTTCCTTCCTTCCTTCCTTCCTTCCTTCCTTCCTTCCTTCCTTCCTTCCTTCCTTCCTTCCTTCCTTCCTTCCTTCCTTCCTTCCTTCTTCCTATTTTGGTATAGACTTGAAGCTACACTTTCAAATCAGGGATAAGATTTGAATTATCACATATCTAGACTGATGTGAAAACCATGTCCAAATGTGAAATTTTCTTCTGCTCTGAAGTCCCTTCTTGTATTCTGTTAACAAATTTTCTGATGATTCTTGAATTTTAATGTGTCAAGAAACTACTTTTTATGCAGTGAACAAAGAGTATTTTTTAATTATGCAATATTACTATTTTGTTTATGTAAAGCAAAATGCATATTTTAGCTTAAATAATTACATTTGGCCTCTATTTATTTCCTTTGGAGTTTAGTAAGCGTATTATTTTCTCCCAATGGCCTTAATGTAATGTATGAAGCCACACAATGTAAAAAAGAAGCCAAACATACATCCACAGAAGCAGCATGCTTTTTCACACAGCTATACGCTATACATTACTTTTTACTTTTGAGTTTTATTTGTAACTGTGCCACAATTGTTTCAGCCATTATCTGACTGGCTTTTATATTTAGGTATAATAATCAATGTATAAACTTTATATGCATACATTTGTGTTTTTATTCTGATCTGTCACATAGTTTTGAGAGACTTCTTTTATCACATGTTTTCATGGTTTGGTTCTTTGATATGTTTCCAGTTGTCCCCTCATTTCTCACTGAATTTCCTTTTTTTTTGGAAATTCAATAGGGAGTACACCATGAAAGCTTCATACCTTGCTATGTTCACAAGATGTTAAAGAAAACTAGACCTGCAGTTCGTGTCACAGAGAAGGTGTTGCAAATCTTGTTATGGGACTTCTGAGGTGCAGATTCCCAGCTATTTTCTCAGACCACTTATTTTCTTAGTTTTGCCACTTATTTTTGATCTGCCGACTTAAGGATTTTCTTAACAGTCTTCTCAAAAAGAAAACTGAAGATATAAACATCGACTGTTCCCACCGCGTTCTTTTAGCAGAGAGTTTTCATAAAATCTGACACTTGGCTATACTTTTTTTTTCATTCACTGTAGGTGATTGTGTAACTTTGTTAACAAAGACCAGGTAAAAGTGAGATCCCTTGAATGCACCTTGAAGATGTCTGTTACTTTCCAGTATTTCTGCTGCTTTCCAGTAGTGCCAGTGATCTCTGAGAACATGATGTGAAAAGCAGCCCAAAATATAAGTAAGTAGGTGTGTTTAGTCTATACTTATACAAAATTTGAATTGTTTAGAGTTTAAGAAAGCTGACATACGTTAAACATGCAGACTTTTTATTTCATAGGACAATAACAGTGTTAATTAGACACAAGAATATTGACACCACTATAAAATTAACAGGCATGTAGACATGTTCCACATACAGTTTACTTGGTGTTTATACCAATATAACATTCCTCTTGGCAAAAGTGAGCTTGGAAGTTATATGCTTTACATAGACATAACCACAGAAGCTGTTAATTGACAGTAGGGAATTCTGCAGCATTAAGCATGAAAGGATCCTTCAAGAGGAGAGAAAAGCACCAGTAAGTTCTGTTTCAGTTCCATGCACAAGTGCAGTCACTTGAAGGCAGTCACTTGAATCTGCTCTCCATATCAGTGACTAAAAAGACATTTTATTTTTTAATAATTAATGTCATTTCCATAGGATCCAATATAAAATCATCATAAGAGCAGATCCATCTTAAGCAGGTGAGAGTCATTCAAATTAACTGGAGAATTTTCAGTGATATGAGATTTTCTGACATTTAAATGAGAGATGTGAAATCTTTCAAATCACGGGAAACAAATGCTTATCATCATGGTATAGACGGCTGGACTAATCGCTCTGCAGAAAACTTACATCAGTTCCAGATGATTATCTGCTTGTATGGGGAAGAGTGATGATATTTTGGAAGCATAGGCAATTTTATATAAATTATGGAGGATATTTTTTGTAGTCCTTATTTTCTTAATCATAATGACAGTAGGGTTCCCTTGTTCTGCTCATTGGAGAATAAATGGAAAGAACAATCCAAATGATACTCAAACTCTTATATTTCTTCATTCTTCACCTCACATTATCTGTTATGGATGTGAAACATAAGACTTATTGATCTGACTGAGTTCACAGGAAATTTCCTAACAGGATAATTCATTTCTTGAAGCACTTAGTTTTCATCCAGGGAAAGAATGCCATTCTTTGCAAATGTTGCAAGATGACAGAGGCAAAATGTTTCCTATCCCAGTTTCAGCATCAAGCAATAGCTAGGCTGCTTCTGCTATAAGCAAATGTAGCTTCTAACTAACAATGACAAGCCATTTTCACAAGTAACATCACTGTTAGTATTTGCTAGAAACTTGATGTATTAAACTTGAGCTTTGCTGTGACTATCTATGATCTGTTATGGAATTTTGGAGATTAGACAAATACATTTGTCTGAAAATAAGGGTTGAAATAGTTATTCTTATATACTACAAAGCTGTATTTTCACTAGGTGTGCTTTGCAGTGCTGTTTGTTCTGATTGAATATGACAATGTGCAAAACAGTAAGGGATCAGAATTTCTACCTGCCTTTCTAATATCTAAATGTGTACAAATATTTTGACATGAGGAGCAGAGATTTTAAAATGCTAATCACTACAGCAAAATAGATTAGCCTTTAGTAAGGGGAGCTTTGAATTTCAAGTGCCAGGGGGTTAATGGAAAGCAGTGTGTCATATTTCCTGATTTACCCTTTCACTATCTTGTCCAAAACACCTGGGTAATGTGTTGCTCACAAATTATAATTCAATAAGCATACTTTGAGATTCAATCCTTATTATTTTCAAAAGTTTCAAATAAACTACACAAAAATTCTGGCTATGTGGAAAAGTGCTCTGCTTTATCCCATGGGCAGAATGATCATAGGGTAGAATTGATCAGCCTTTTTGATAACTTCAGAGTAGTCAAAGATTAAGAGATATTCTAAGATTTTCCTAGTGGACTCATGGAACCAAATGTATTATTTTAAATGATTTTTAAATAATTATCTCTTTTAGTTTGCTAGGAACAGAGAAACACTTTGTGTGAGACTAAGTTTGAAAAATATGGTAGCTTTTTTATTTCCATAAACAGAGTTTACATATGCGTGACATAATACCTTGGTGATGTACTCTTAATTTGCATTTTGTCCTCTCCTCCTGACACTCTCTGACAACAGTCTTCATCTCCAATAGGAGACAAGCCATGACTGGCTTGCAAAGGATTTACCATGCCTCTTGTTAGTTTTGCAGATGGCTGTGGATGCTGTGCTGCCCCATGGCTGAAACACCTCAGCCACAGCAGCACATTTGTACCTTGTAAAACTGAGATATGATGACCTGGAGTCAAAGGGTTAAAATACTTTTTACATCTTAAGAAATATTTATTAGCTTCCCCCAGCTCCTGGGCAGAGGCAAAGCTCTCTCTCTCCCTGACCAATATGCCAAATATAAAGGATTTCTAAGAGCCCCATAATTTCTGATGGATAATCAGATTCTGCTTTGTGTCAGCCAATGATACAACTTCCATGTCCTGGTTCCAAACAAGACAGGGTTAATTTTTTGCAGTAGCCCAGAAAGTGCGTAGCTAGGATGAGGTTATTCTATACCACCTCATGTCATTGCTGGGGGCAGGGAAAAGGGATTCTTCTGGGGAGAGGGGGTTCCTGCTGGTCAAGAAAACCTGGTGGAGGGTCCAGTGTTTTCTGTTATGCGGGAGGTTTTCTGTGTGAATAATTTATTTTCTTATACATTCTGTTATTAATATGGTAGCTGTTACTCTCTGTTTTCTTATCTCATTGCTGTTTCCAGTAAACTGTTCTTATCTCAACTCATGGGTTTTGGTGCCTCCAGTTGGAGGGAGAAGGGAAAGTGGTGCATGAATTTAGTGGGAGTACTCTGTTGGAGAATACAATGCCTAAACCATCACGTCTCCCCATCTTGTTCCCCAGGAATTTTTCTGCTTCTCCACTCATCCCACTTCCCTCACCCTTTGCTAGTTCCCCACTTTGCCACTCGATAGAGTGGTGTTTTCTTTTCAGCTATAATGAGAGAAGGACTAGGAAACAGAGCAAGGGAATATTTTGATCTATGTAAGTTCTCAAGATCAGATTCCCAGGAACATTTTTGCCAGAGACACAGATGGTGTTGCTACCACCAAGTGTCTTGTAAATTGTTGAAGAATTACTCTGAGTGAGATAACTTGCATTTCCATTTTCACATACCATGTTACTCATATCCTTTAATACAAGATTTTATTTGGTATGGCTATTTGGTATTAGATATAGCCTACAGAATTGATATATAATATTTCTAAATGCTTTTTCACCTTCTTGTATTTTGATTGATTTTTAAAATCAATCAATTCACTGTTTTACTTTCTGATCTTCTTTTCATTCTGCTCCTTTCTAAAATGAATCTCAGGATATTTTTCTTTGATGTCACACTTCCTACTCTTTCTCAATTTCTTCTGCAGGTCTTCCAAGAAAAAATAAATCAAACTATTTTTCTGATGATGAATTCACTAGATCTACTCTTCCTTTTCAAAGAGTTTCGTCATATTGAATGTGCCTCTCAAAAGAAATGCCAAATAAACACAGTTTTTTGAGGTGAATTTAATAGACATATAGAATACTGACAGTCCTAGTCCCAAAAGAATTAATGGGATTTTAGTTAATTTTCTCTAAGGGCAGTATTTTGTGCTGGTATACGAGAAGTTCTGATCCAATAACCATCAGAAGATGAAGTTGCATTTATTGGGTTCAAAATGTAATGGCAGTTCAAGGTTTCAGCTACTGCTTACAAAAACCTCTAAATCCAAAGGGTTTTTTTAATCGTGAAATTTTTGTTTCAAACTGTTCTTTATTTTTGTATTTAATTTTTATACAAAAGCTATGTTGATTATTTTTCCATTATGGTTTTTTTTCCCCAACTATTAGTTTATCTTATGAGGAAACATCATGTTATTAATGCATTCCAATGTGACAGTGTCCATATCACTATATTAGCTCTTGAGCAGTCTTATCTTACATTCTGATTCTCCTGCTGTTATGTTTGCTCTGATACTTTGAGAACTCTGCAGCTCAGTGATATACAAAGAGTGCTAATCTATGAGAAATGAGAAATAAAACCTGGGAACATGACAGCACACATGTTGAAAGGAAAACTAGGATACTCTCAGGATCGGTGCCTTTAATCTGTTATAATTAGTAATTTAAAAATTGCATAGAATGATAGCTTTAGTTAATTTATTAAATTTAAATGTGTCCTATCATGACTGGACATGAATTCTTCCTCAAGTCTCTTGTAGTGAACCCTTCCCTGAGTATTTATTGAACACCAATTTGGTGGCTATTGGCTGTAAATTTCCACCATTAGGTATTGAATAAGACTTCCCTCATTAAAAAGCTTTTCCATATAAATTTTCTGATTGAATTGAGAGATAAATCCTTTATGTTGATGTGGAAAGTGAGAACGTATCACCCTATTGACCAATACATGGTGAAGATATGTAACTGCACCAGGGAGTCTGCCTTGATGATGGGGCAGATAGCAGTATGTACTCCAGATAATTAAAGACATTAAGCACAACTAGGCTGGATTTTGCATTTTTTTGACTTTTAGTAGAGATCTAGTTTCTCTGCTATATAGTTTATAGGAGCTCATAGATAATATTCTGTCTTAGTCTTTACTCTCTCTTATATTTACATTAATGATACTGAAAACTTTATCAGACATAGTTCAAAGCCTTGTATAATATTATCTGTATAACATAAATATGTATAATATTTATTAAAACATTGCATTTTTTTCTCAGGTTTCTTGAGCATTTTTGGTAGACCAATTAGCTCTAGCTTTTTTTTTTTTTTTTTTTTTTTTTTTTTTTTTTTTTTTTTTTTTTTTTTTTTTTTTGCCTCTGGGACTGTACATTACAAAAATATTTGACATGCATACTACATTTACTCTGTGATATACACCAGCTTTTATTTGGCTTCTTATACCTAATTGTATTTGTTCTGATGCCATATAAGAAATTTTTGTTTATTTTTTAAAAACACTTTTAAAGATTTTTCTGTCTCATACTTCATGCAATTTCAAAGAATTTTTAAATAACACCCAACAGATCTCATATTTCACTCCCCCCCCCCCCCCCCCCCCCCCCCCCGAATTCTGGCCAGCCTGAGGTTACTTTTTAAAGAATGGTGAATAGATTGAGGCTGTTATGGAGAACTTCTCATCCTTACCGTCTGGAGACATAAAGAACTCACCAGATCACTCTGATCTTTTTCAGAAGTATTGGAGAAAAGTAATATTTTGTAATGCAATTTTTGATCCTGCAGAGACATACATAATTCAGTATACAGAGGAAAGAGGTGGTGACCACAGCTTTTTTTGGAGCTGCTAAGGAACAAGATACACACCAAGATAACTTTTTGAACTTCAGTCTTAAAAGCAAAAGGATCTATTGCTTATTATACTTTTTTTTTTTTTTTTTTAAATTTCCTTTCTTTGTGAGAAATTGTACTTCCACATTCTTAATGAGTATTAGGTCACTGACTAGATGGAAACCCTTTAGTCTCTGAAGCCTCATGGAATCCGTGAAAAAAGAGGCCAGCTACCATCCCTCCAGAGAGGACAGGGCTGTGCTCTGTCCTCATCATCTTCCTCATGTACCTTGCAGTGTTCAGGGAGAAAATAAATATTAAAAGAAGCTATGAATTTAAGGCTGAAAGCCAACACTTCCTGTAGATATTTCTGTGTCTAGAATTATTATATGCTTCATTTTACCCATTTTGTTTAGGGCCTCTCAGAACCACTGCCTTGGATATCTGAGGAAAGACACTTTCTGAACCTCACAGGCATCTGAGGCTGGATTCCGTGTTCAACAACAGCCAACCCTAAGCTGATGTTACTGACAGAGACCAGTTAGCTTAAGATAATACAAATAATATTTCTGAGCAAAAGCTGATAGTTTTATGAGATCATGTGAGGTCTGTGCCAGAGTTTAAAGCAAAGAATAATAGATATTGTGAATAAAGTAAAACAGAAATAGAAATGGAATTATGGAATGGTTTCCATTGTTCTCAACAATTTGTATAAACCACAGAAAATGTTATAATTATCTGTCATGATGATGTGAATACTTTGTGCTGGCCACAGTATGCAGTCTTGCACAAGGTTATCTTGTTTCTCACCATTTTTATCCATTCTCATCAATTTCCCACCATGATGACAATCTAAAATAGGCAAAAATTCAGAAAATGAGATGTACATTATAACCCCACGGAGATTAAATTTATCCAGAAAAGTAATCACCAACCAGAGTGTTATTTATAGGTAGCTTTCCTGAGACCTTAATACAAGAAAGTTACAGTATAGACAGAAAAAAAATTTGCTTTAAATTAGAGCTCAAAGATAAGCATGATGTCCCAGTTTTAAATGGAGGAGAAGGGAAACTCTTATCATAGTAATTCTGAGGATTTGAATTAAAGACAAATGAAACCAGCACCTCAGGATTTTTACTGAGACTACTAAATTGCACTCACCAGTGACAAAGATTATCCAGGACTGACTCGGTGGCTCTGACTGTAATAGTTTTGAGTAGCATTGGGACTGCAGCTATAGTAATGAAGGACATATGAAAGTGAAGTTCAAAATTAGGATTTTTCATGGTAGTTAAGATGTTTAGCATCTGTTGTGAGGAGTCACAGTAACAAGGTTTTGTAAGTACTTTTTTTCCAAAATTTGGTGTCATCAGATATTGCTGAGGTTAAATGAAAAAATCCCTTTTTACATACATTCAGCAGCTAATCATTAGAAACATCAGTGTCTGTCAAGACTTTTTTCCTTATAAACACAGGGGAGCCCTGCTGCAGTTCTTTTGTTAAATACAACATATTGTGTCTAGCAATGCATGTAACTACACTTTTACCTCTCAAAATTTCCACCTCTGCTGTACAGAATCAAGGCCTCAGTGCACATTTATTCAAAACTCCTCTGAAATCATGCAGCACTGGCACCTTGATTTGGTAAAAATTTATGTGTGTCAAGGCTCCAGAGCTTCAAGGCATAAGAGTGTGGGTTAAGGTTAAGTTTGCATTGCTCCCGCAGTTCACATGAAAAAACATCCTAGTGCCATTGGCAAGTGCAAGACATCAATCATCTGCTTCACGTGGGGGCACGGGAGTAGGCATGTGTGTGTAAAGCTCAAACAGCAATTCTTCCCCTTTTGACAGCCCTAGTAAATGTATAGCTACATCCAGTTTTAACATATTTTCCACAAGGCGTGGACCATTTAGGCTAGTCACAAAATAACGCTCAGAGGTCTAAGAACTCTGTGTGAACAAATATTAGAAGAAATGAAATTGTTCATTTCAGAGAACATGTCAGGAAGGCAGAGTAACCAATTTCCAAATGTTGCCAAAGAATACATGAAAGGGAAAAATAGTACTTTCCCTATGCAGGATATTAGTTAACATGTATTAGTTAATTTGAAGAAAACAAAATATAGGTTACAAACAAAAAAAAGTATAACAACAGCTAAGTACTAAAATAAATTAACTAGGAAGGTTGTGGAATCTTCTGCCATTTAAGGTTTCTAAAGACCTGCTGGTCTTTAGAAAACCTGGTGTTTGTGTAGGGGAAAAATTATGAAATAGCAATTTGCTTCCTAAAATGACATGTAGGTTAGGAAGTAGAACTCAAGTTGAAAAGCTGTGTGATTTTGTGCCAGGCCAAATTTCAGCAGATACAGCTTTGTCTGGTTGGGCTTTTAAGTGATGCTTAAGTTTTACATTAAGTCATCCTGTTGTAATGCCTGGGGAGAGAGGAGCACAGAGGCATGGTGACCCTAGGGGACAGAAAAGAACTGGCAATGTGGTTCAACAGTGGAGAAAGGCTTAAGCTAAGGAAAGAAAACTGCAGCACTGAGGTTTTGCTACAAAAATGAGGGGCTATTGGACTAGTTTTCATCTCATGGTCACATCTAATTGTATAATGCCTGAGCATTTTCCATTAAAAAAAAGAAAAAAACTTTGCAAGTAAAACGTTAATATTATACTTTTCATTTAAAATTGTCAAGAAATACAATTTTATAGAATACTGTCATTTATTACATTTTTCCTTTAAGTAAATATTTTAAAAGTCAAATACAGGCTGTTAAACCTGCAAAAGATTGTAGGGTGACTTTTCATTCCATATTATTAGAAAATAAATTCTACCAAGAAATAGGATTGCATAAATAAGGACTTGTGGCAAAAAAAAAGTGTTTGTTTCATTTTTAAATCTAAGTTCTTGATACCTATAGATATGTCCACTGATAGTAGTACTAATAGCAAGGACAAGATACATTAAGTATTTTGTTGGAGTAGTTTCCGAAAGCAATTTTGCTGTAGTCTGGACCAAAGCCAAATGGAAATTTATCAAACAGATTAAATGGTAAAACTAATGGCAGCATTTCAGACCTCAGTCTTAAATGGGAAATAAAGGTTCCACAGTAAATTGGAAAGTTCATCTGTAAACGGTGACTACTTAAATATGCAGTATGCCTGCAGCAACCCTTTAATATAGCTATAATTAAGAAATATGGAGGAAAATGTATATTCACCCTTTCAGCAATAATCCAATTAATATTCAGTTAACATTTTCAATAAATAGCACTGGTCAGTGTTAAGGAATAAGCAACAGATAGATTTTTTCAATAAGATAATATAAGAAAAGATTGTGAGATCAGATAATCTCAAAGTTGATTTTGTTTCCCTCACATTTTAAGTCACTTCTAATTTCTTACCATTTCTTTTCTCAAGGACACCAGATATTTATTTTTCTTCTGTTTCTGGTCTGTTCTACATCGTTCTTTGGTGAAGCCATTTAATCAAATTCATTATTTGCTTTGCAGCCATTTCTTTGACCATTAAATGTTTCCACCAGAAAGTATTATCCCCTGAAATGTGGGCATCTTTCAGGAATGAGGCATGTCATGAATTACTCCCAGGAATGTTATTTGGCATAAGTCTACCTCCCTTCCGTATTTGCTCAGACTTGGCTCTGGATCCCATACTTCCCAGACAGAAGACTCCAGTCTTTGTTGGCGTCATAGCATCTGCCTCATTCCCAGAACTGGGTTCTACTTTTTTGGCAGTGATGAAAATCCTGTCAGGTTTTACTCCTGTAACCCAGGGAATTAAGCTTAATACTCTGCAGATTCAGGTTCCAAATTTTATATGCCAACTATCATCTTCATCTTTATAGATTTCTTTTGCTCTTTACTTTTTTTCCTCCCTGTGTCTTTCTGATTTTGCCTTTATTGGAGCTGTCTTCTTTTGGCATCTGATTTCATTTTTTTTTGCATCCTATTAATATTATGATTTTCTCAGAAAGTCCAGGACAGTAAGGATCTTCAAACTCCATATGATCTTAAAAAAACAGGGAGAAAGCAGAAGTGATGAAGACAAATCTGATGGATTGAAACAACCTGAGTACCAGGATAGTGGAAATACAATGAACCAGTGAAAAATTTTGAAAAAAAAACCTAAAAATATGACTGAGTGATGCTGATATTTATCAGAAATTATCTTTGGAACCAAGTCATCTAGTACTGAAATTAATTTTGTGCCAGTAGAAACTGGAATAGACTGTTTTCAACCTACCACAGAAAATTTATTGAAGATTTGCTGGAAAACTTTATATAATATATTGCAGTTCTTTCACAGTCTTCATAGTACTTATAATACTTAATTGTTTTATGTTATTCAAGCTGGTTTTTTCGTTGTTTTTTTTTTTTTTTTTTTTTTTTTTTTTTAGTCCTTTGCAATTTTTAGCAGTGAAAGCTAAGGCATTTTTCTAAAGAAAAGTAACTGTTATTACTATAGTTTTTGACTATTTTCATTTGGAAAACCTTTGAGTGATACATTGTGTACCCGTAGTGCTTATGGACAGGCAGGCGAGGAGTTTTGGAGGATCTGTGAAGGGGACATAAATTGAATAGAGAATTGAATACAAGCAGAGAATCCAAGTGCAGTTTTTGATTCCCTAAATATACCATCTCTGTTACAGAAATACAGAGGAATCGGCAAGGTTAATTGGTTCAGATATTGAACAAAAGGTTGCTGCTTGAAACACAAATCTTTGGATCAGCTGGCTGGAAGGCCAGACTGTAAAGCCATAAATTTTAATTACTCTTGCTCCTATGGAGTTTGTAGAAGACCTAATCCCAATTTCTTAATGCACCACAATGTCTAATGACTTCTGTACAAGTGAGTGTGCAGAGAATGCACAATCAGACCTGGAATGATTATACAGCATTGGATCTTGCTACTGTTTTCTGTGCTGTGAACTGACTGTTGATTTAATTTAACCTGGAAAAATTATGTGACTGAATTGATTAGCTCTGCGATTTTCTGGACTTATACACTGCACCATCTTCTTTCTGTTTCTTTCAGCTTGAATACTACAATATAGTTTTGTCAAGGTTTCTTTGGGATGACTTTTCTCAAGGACTGAATAAGTCATGTTAGCAAAAGAGGGGAAAAGAGAGTAAGTCTGGTTGTTTAACCATTGTTTACATGAACATTGTAAGTTTTCCCACCACAACCAAAACATTTTATATTAATATGACTGCTTTCATACCTGTGCTATCACAGTTCCTCCTTGGACTGTTTTATCTAGGACCTTTTTGTCATGTACAGAGAAATTCTTTGTATTTCTTAAGAGCAGAGCAGATATTGCAGCTAAAACATATAAGGGAGATCTTGAGTTAGTGATTTGTTAGGCTGGTCATCATTACCTCCAAAATGGGCATACTGATTTTTTGCTGGTCATCAGTGGTGCAGAAGGGTCCATGCCTGCTGCTCGCTGAAATATCTGTGTCGACTTGTCATCTACAATTCCCTGATTTTTGCTTTAGAATCTTTTGCACATTCACATCTCTTTTTTACCACTTGATTGTTACTAGAGGACACAAAAAGATACTCACAGAATCTGATTCCACCAAGATGAAGGCTGAAGAAAAGAAAGAACTTTATTGTTTACCAAGACCTCGCTTATATACATTCTGAACAATGACCAGGGGTTGGAGAGCAAGGTTACGACCTCTCCATCCCACTGGCCAGACTAGAAGTCCATCAGTTGACTCTCATCAGAGAGGAATGTGGAAAACACGATTGTTTACAGTACAAACCGTGAGAACTGAGCTACAGAGCTGAGTCACATCTCACAAGAGCTCACATGATATGGCAACACTTGATCTCGGGCTTGTTGTGGGGCTGTGACGGCCCGCGGCTCTCACCCCCCCAGTGAAGAGAAGGGCAGCTCCACAGCACTTCCTCACAACTTAGGAGCCTCCTCAGAGATCTGTGGGAGTTCTTTTGAGAGACCCAGACGACTGTCAATGGCAAAAGGCACAGAGACTGCTCCATGTCTGGGGGGATATCACAGCTTTATTCTGGGGTCCTGCCCTGAGCTCCATTCCCATCCCTGCCGGTGCCAAAGAGAGCGAGGCCCTGCCTGTCCCGGGGCTTTTTCCCAGTGGGGCAGGGCCCAGAGGCAGGGACAAGCCACTGCCCAGTCAGGGACAAGGTGGGAGTGGAACAGAGTTGGGTTACATTCCAGTGTGGGGGATGGGCACGGCCGAGCAGGGACAAACCACGTGATACAGTTTCCAAGGGGATACAATAGAAAACATTACAAACCCCAATATAAAAATGGAACACAATATAAACCCAATTATTGCACTACAACAGAGATCAGAGCTGAGGCTGCACAGCAGGGCCACTCCAAAAGAGGTGTTGGATGACAGGGAGATGAACACCCAGGAAAGAGGAAGATTGCCACCCAGGTTGTCACAGGTGACAGCTCCTATCTTCCTTCCTGCCACCTGCCCTTGGAATTTCCTTGTGATAGAAGCTATTATTGAAACTGGGGACAGTTTAGAGGGCGTTAGCTAGAGATGGATACTGGGTGTCACACCTGGCACCCCTGATCTGCAGACCCCTGTCCATGTGCATTCGAAACACACTCACTGCAGTCACTGCACATGGTTTTTTTTCTCTTTTGTACATCTAATACTAATAGTGGCATTTGAATATTAATGTACAGCAGCTTCCTCTCTGTATTTGTATGACATCTTTAGAATTTCTTTTTTATCTTTTACATATCTTTTTCCTTTCTTTGTCAGGAGCATTCATATTTCAGGCAAAAGTAAGTAGCATTGCCTGTTCCTGAGGTTGCCAAGCAATCTCCTTGATACATACCTTTTTTCAGTTACTTATAACTCAGCCAGAATCTAGCTGTTTGTGATGAATTTTTCCATGCCAGTTTCTGCCTCCAGCTGAATCTTTGCATCAAAATGTTTCGAGCTTTTCTAAGAACGATGCTAGGGGAAAATAGGTTGCTTTGTTCATAAGATTCAGAAGCTTTGTTTTGAAATACTAAAATATCTTTTGCAGAAAGACTGTAAAATATGAGATATGAGTCTTTTTCTTCCAAAAAAAGCTGCTGGACCAAAAGTTAGGTGCAGAAGCATAGATTTTGGAAGCTGGAATGTCACCCTAGTTTTTCTGAGTTTTTTAAAGCCTTTTGATTGTTCATGAAAATGGAGTCAGACCTTTTAGCTACTGTACAATATTAGGAGTAGTTTCTACCTTTTTCCCACATATGTAGCATAAACAAATCCCTTGTTTTTCATTCTCTGTCCTTTGCATATTTCTAACCTGAAAACAATTGTAACTGACGGTTGGTCTGGCCATTCGGCTAAGGGGTGATAACTCCAAAAGCCAATCCACTGCCAGACCCACAAATGTATAAAAAGTAAGAAATAAACAGGCAGAGGCTCTCTGCCTTGTTCTCCGCCTTGGCTCAGCCTTGGCTCTCTCAGAGGAACCTTCTGCCCTGCGAAAATCTCTCGTCTCTCGTGTGATTGCTTTTCGTATCACAGTCACACTGGAATCCTGAGAAGTTATATTGGGCAATCAGGAAATTGTCCAAGGTGCGTGCATGTGAAGTTGGACCCAGGAATCTGTGGGGGCATAATGTGACAGATCAGGAAGGGACCCAGAACAAAAAGACCTGTCATCCAAAGAGCCGGGCATCTGGGGGAAGCAGAGTGTTTAAGCAAGGATATTCAGATAGGAACTCCAGCCTCTGGAGTTCCGGAATACTCAGCATGGGGCTGAGAACATGGCAGCTGGGATTTAACAAAAACATTTTCTTGTGGGGTTTCACTTTATAATCACTGACTACTTTTCCATAGCACCCCAGTGTCATTCATTGTGCAGAAGGTATATCTCCACACTATTCTACATTCTGTTAATTAAATGAGAGTCTCGTTTGCAGGATGTTAATCTCTTATGTATTTAATTTCATAAGCTGGGAATAGTCACAAATGCCCCACAAATTGTGCAGAATCTTGCAATCCAAATTTTTTGTAGTAAAAACAAGTTAATGTAACATACAGTGAAAACAAACTCTGCCTTCTAATGTCATCCAGAGCCTGAGGTGGCTTTGGAGCTGGTATTCAAAATGAAGGTGGTGCTGGAAATCAATCTAAAGCAATTGTAAGATGCTAATTAAAATTCATTATAAACAAGAACAAAAGAGAGGACTTTTTTTTTCCCCCTTTGAAATTCTCTTTTGCTCCCTTCACCTTCTTAAGGATGTTTTCCTCTTTTGTATTTTATTATTTTGCCTCTTATTTAAATACAGAGACTGACTTAGCTAGCTGAGATTTCATCTTTTGTAACAGTACTGTGATCCGTGACCAGAAGGGCAGCTAACAGCGCCAACTTAAAGAACCTGACTCTGGCATCTGCCAGGTCCCCAAGGGACTGATAAGACTGTGTGATGTGTTTGTCTTTAACAGTGAGTTTGCAAGTGGGAGTCTACAGCTCCAAGTGAAAATATTTTTTCCTTTTCTTTTGTCTTCAATCTCCTGTGCAATACTCTTGTCTTTCCTTCTAGAAATAACAGAATTATTTTATTTTTGTTCCCTAATAAAGAATAGTTCTTCTGTAAACTGATCAAGCAGGAAACTTTCCTTCTGAATACTCTGTACAATAAAAATAAAGGAATAAGAAATACTATTAAAAAGAAAACCCTAGGTAAACAAGTACTCTAAAGCCTCTGTATTCATTACTTGAGCATTATTCAACAATCTCATGTTGTCCTATCATATGGTCATTTGACACCTTTGACCATTTAGGCCTCTTTAGTCCTTCAAAGAAACACAGGAAGAGAAGGAATAGCAATAAGTTAAATCAATTGAATTGTGCTCTAAAAATTTGGGGTTTTGTTCTTATCTTTGTCAACTGACCCTTTCAATTAATAAAGAGACAAAACCCCCTCTTTTTCATTTACTGCGTAGTTTTTGGCTGCTGAATGTTTGACTCTATGTCCCAAGAGTTGATCTGCACAAAGGGCTGAGTGTTTCCAGTGCATTTGAAAGTGATGTAAAATGCAATTTGAACATTTAAACATCCCATATAATATTAAATTGCTTTGAGAAATCATGACCTCTTTCACAATTTGCACTCTGTTCCTCTGTTCTAAGTTTTCTCATTTGTAGGAATGAAGCTAATATTATTACCTCTATCTCAGATTAATTCATCCTGGTAATGGCCGGCAGCAAAGACAATGATTATTCAGAGTCAATTGAAATTTTTCTGCAGCAGGTGAGATGGATCTGCGGGCCCCTTCTTTTTCTCAGAGGGTATGTCTTTATTTCAATAATAGTCATCAGCATCACCTTCTTTGATAAACCTTTGATAGACCATTAAATTGGTCTACAGCAGATATTTCATTTCATGGATTTGCAGATATCCAAAAATTTTCCAGCAAGAGTACAGATATGTGGACTGAACCAAAGCCTTTTGAAAAGAGAAACTTTCTTGCCTCTGCTTACCCTTCATGGATGCATTAAAAATTGTTGACAGCCTTGCAGAGGTCTCTGGGCTGCAAGTTAAAAGCAACTTTATAGACAAAGAACTTTCGGACTCAGCTCTCTGCAGACATGAGGTTTTCACTGCAGATATCTGCATTTTTCGAGTTCTGGATATAAAAGGGGAATTTTTTGGAGAGCTTTTCCTCCTGGACATTCAACCTGCTTTAATATCTCATTTTTTAAACCACATTTGGACTACTTTTATGCTCATTTAATGCATCTTATATTCATTTAATATTCCCATTAGAAACAGAAGTATGCAAAATGAATGTTGGGGATTCTACACAGTATAAAGGATCAACACGATAAATAAATATGTGTGTGTGTGTGTGTGTGTGTATATATATATATATATACACATATATATATATAGTGGAACAGAATTCAAATATAGTCCCCAGTAACTGTCCTGCTATGTACACATATCAAAGAATGGACTACAAGGAAGAGATCCAATACTATATTAGCTGAAATGGCAGTCCCATTTGGCCATCAATTGCAGCCTACCTAGAAAACACAAATGTGCTTTAAATAATGCTAGAAGGGAAATAAAAGGAAGAATAAAAAAGCTATTGCTGCAACTAATTTGAGAAATGATTCAAAAAGCGAGTCTCATTTTAAATTATTCATTGTGCTGGACCTGCAGAAAGAATGACAAAGCACATGGGATATGATTTCATTAGCCCAAAACTTTATTAACTTCATTCATCTGGAAGTTATCTGGCAGTAATTTGTGCCGTATAGGTTATCATGCCGTTTTCATTCTTTATGACCTTATTAGAGGGGATTATCTTCAGCCTCCTTCCTGTCCACACTCACTGGTACATGCTCACTGCAGTTGCAAGCAAGTTTAGTGGCCTGTTAATACACACATTTTACTTTTGTCAATCATCTCACACATCATGTTGTCGGTTGCAACATTAAAAATCAGTTTCAGACTTTTTACTATGCTCTGGGGAAAGGACTTACACTAAAATATGACAGTCTCCTTTGTGTTATGCCAACCTGTTCCAAAATCCCACAAGGTGCAGGTGTCAGATTGTAGAAGTGGAATGGACAGTCTCCCATACCTTAGATGAAATTGCTTACCAAAATTTCTTACCTGTATCCAGTCACAATTCCACATATACCCTTACAATAAGTCCCGGGTGTCTGAAGAGGGTGCAGATGATAAAATGGCTCACTCTGCTTCATTCTCTTTCCTAATGTTGTGGAGAGTGGACATGTTCACATATGCCCTGTGCATGCTTGTTTCTCTGTCATATACAGTGCCATTTTTCCTGTCTTAAATCAGACTGCACAAGCAATACTTGAGATTGCTCAGAACTAGAAGTAGCCATAAGGAGTGTTGCTCAGAACTAGAAGTAGCCATAAGGAGTGAGATGCCCAGAGCTAGAATTACCCATAAGGAATGTGATTCCCATTTTCAGCCTCTTTCAGCAAAATATAATCCCTGAATGCCTCAGCTAGTATAAATAAAAATTAATGGAAGTGTCTTGTAGTATTTTCTTTACTTTTCCTGCTTTGTATTTGGTACCTCAAAGTTAAAAGACCACTCCACTCCTGTACTTTATGTCTCCAAACCTCCAGATGTCCAATCCTTGCCAAGGCAGTTACTTTTTTTTCTGTTGTAAGCAGTCCACAAATGCCACCTGGAATGTGATTGAGTGCAGTGAAAACACATTGTTATTCTGGCATACCTAAACTAACCAGGGACAACAGATGTTCTTTAAAGAATACTAGGATAATTCTTTTGACTTGACTAATTAACTGGCAAATTAAAATGGTTCTGTTTTCCATTTCCATTTCACTGTGCTCATATGCATTTCTGATTGAACCTTTGCTTCACCTGAGATTTTCTTTATGAGCAAGAAATTTGAAGGAACTGCTTAGCTTAACATCCATTAACAAATTTTCCCCCGAAGTTCTGACACAGAATTTTGAAGATTTCTATAGCACACAGCAAAGCTCCTCCAAATAGTCAGTGCTGTCCTGAAGGAAAGTTGAGAAAATCTGTATTCACTGGGGAGATGGAAATCACTCAAAGTGCAGGCAACCTTAAAGCATTAGGCAGCCCAGAAATCTTTTTATTTTTATCCTTGGGTAATAGGTCTCAGAATTCCCTCTGACTCATTGGACTGAATCTCACAGACAAACCTGGTAAGTATGAGGGAACTTGCCTCCCTACCAGCTGTCAGGGAGCTAACCATAAGTTTTTGGATTTCCTCCAAACAGATATTTGCTATGTATGTGTGATTCTGTGCATGGAATGGGATGCTTGAAGTGCTTGATACTTTATGTTTGAACTCCACGCTTTTTGCTTGACTGTGATGGAATTACCATGAATACCAAGAGTGTTGTTTCTACTCAGTATGCAAGCAAGAAAAAAATGTAAACTGAAGAAATGGCTTCTAACATAATATTTTATGAATTGGTAGATTTTCACTGAGTATAAGAGAATAGAACAGACTATTTCTGTTGGAAGACCCACAATGATCATCTCATCCAACATTTGATCTTTGTGAGATCAAATCAGGGCTGACCAAGTGTTAAAGCATGTTGTTAAGGGCACTGTCCCAACACCTCTTAAACACTGACAGATCTAGGGCATGGACCATCTCTCTAGGAAGACCATTCCAGAATTTGACCACCCCCTTGGTAAAAAAATGCTGCTCACAGTTCAGACTATGTCTCCTATTGCTATGGCATAGCTTTTAACCATTTCCATGGGTCCTGTCACTGAATACCAGGGAGGAGAGCTCAACACGTCCCTCTCTATGTCCCCTCCTCAGGAAGTTGTAGAGAACAATGAGGTCGCCCCTCAGCCTCCCTTTCCCCAAACTAGACAAACCCAAAGTTCTTAGCTGCTCTTTATAGGACATTCCTTTCAGCCCTGTCAGCAGCTTTCTTGACCTCCTCTGGACATGCTCAAGGACCTTCACATCCTTCCTAAACTGTGGGGCTCAGAATTGCACAGAGCGCTCCAGCTGGAGCTGCACCAACACTGAACACAGTGGGATGATCTCTTCTGACTGGCTGGCGATGCTGAATTTGCTGCACCCCAGGATGGCATTTGCCCTCTGGGCTGCCTGGACTCTCACTGCTGACTCCTACTGAGGCTGCTGTCAGCCAGGACCCTCAGATCCCTCCAGCCACTCCTCTACCAATTTGTATCTGTGTCTGGCATTACTCTGTCCTAGGGACAGGATCCAGCATTTTGCCTTGTTTAATTTCATCCCATTGTTGATCACCCAATACTCCAACTTATCTAGGCTCTGTTGTCCCTGGTCCCTCAGGAGGATCAACAGCACCTTAAAGTTCAGTGTCCTCAGGTACATGAAGGCAAAAGTCTAAGGAGTATCTGGTAGGTAAAATTTGGAGAAATAAGTTTGTCATTGTAATACAAAAAAAAAAAAAAAGTAGGTATATGACACTTTCAGTATTTTTTTTTTTTCAAAACCAAGAGAATATTAGCAATCCAGGGTATTTGAAGGTGATTTGGAGATTCTTTTGAACATCTTGGTTCTAAACCACACCAAAAAGTATGTATGTATCAAATATGATATTATTGCTCATCAGACTCTCTAAAACAACTTTCAAATGTCAAGAAGCAAAATAAGGCATTGTCTCGGTGTGATGCTTTATAGAAGATAGCTTCTAACAAATGAATACTTTAATGAGATGTTAAGAGAATTTAGGGATTTTTCACAATTTATTTCTGTAATGGACAGAATAAATCATCAATGATGCATAGACGAATTTTGCACTTTTTCTGGGCAATGGAGTCACTCAAGGGATTGCCTGGATTTGTCCTCAAATGTGTACAACTGCACGGAATCTAAAGTAGTGTCTGGCTACCTCTTTCTGAATTACTGAATATAATGGAGATAAGGAAGCTACGGAACTGGTGAATACAAAGTGAGAGCAACATTTTACCACCTAGTGAGCCTTAAGCATTTACCTTTAGGTATTTCAGCATAATCAGTGTTTATACAGCCTTTTTGAATACCACTAGGTTTGACTTACAGCTCACATGAACAAGTCTATCAAACCTGGTTTCAAGATGTATTTGTTTCAAGTTTCAAAAAGACTATGGGATGTTGAAAATCTCCAAAGATCACTTGGCTGCATAATAGTGATGTCAATGGCATCTCCTTGTCTAGAGCAGCAGTGCCTGATGAAAGTCCTGCTTATGAAATCCTCAGTATATAGTAACCAGAAAAACACTAGGTACTTGAATGTAACTGGAAGAAATATTCTGAGTTAGAAAGACTGACAGACATCCCCAAGGAGATATCTTATTTCAAGCATTTGAAGGGAAAAAGAGCAAAATAGAAAAGAAGGTTTAGCACTTAGTATTCACGAGTAGACTTGTGCAAATAATAGATATTTTGGTTCAGTGAACTTTCAGAAATATATATAAATAAAATTTCTTGAGGTCTACTGAACATATTCAATCCCTGTTTTCTTTTTACAGTGCACTTACATATTTCTGTTTGACAAAACTTAAATGAGATATTTTGTTTTTTCAACTTCTAATCCCTCTATTTTCTGCCTGAGACTATTAATCAAATAAAATCAACAACAGTTTTATTGCTCCAAAACTATTTCTTCAGCAATTTTTTTTCTTCAGAGTACACTTTGAACAGGTCTGCTTATGAATATTTTGTGCATAAGCAAAGAGTGAATATTTAAAACAATGCTTTTATAAGGAAATTTTAAAAAATCCAACCAATAAAACCTACAGGTCCTGAAAAAGAAAGCAATATTTATTCAATCCATACACATGCTAAAGCATATTTCAGTTTTAAGCCTTCTTTAGCATGTATCAAAGTTATAAGCTAGGACAGAATCAACAACTTTCCTATGAATTAATGGTGCTTGGCTTTGAAAAGATATAAGAATAGATTAACTAGGAACCACAGAGAAGTAAAATATTTTGCAATAGTTGTTGTTATAGGGATTGTAGGAATGCAGATCTAACAGGAAAAAGTAGATTTTGTAAGTGACTGCTGCAAATTATTTTCTTTTAGGATGAAATACTCAAGTTATTTAGTAACAATAAAGGATGTTGTTTATATCAGCTAGTAAAAATTTGCAAATTTCTAGCATCTGCAGAATCATAACATTTGCCTGTCTTTCTTAAAAAAAAAAAGTCAATACTACCTGCCATATATTGTTAAACAAGGGCTTGATGTAACAGAAATGCTGGGAAATAAGAAAATCAGACTAGTATTTATTGCTTAAGTTCTAGCTTTTATATTTTTCAGATCCTATACTAGATGAATATATTACTCTGAACTTCATACAGTGTTAGTACAGAGTTATAGGGTTCTCATCACAGTTTGGTCAGACAAAACAATCCTTCTGGGCCTGGGAACCAAGGCCACACCATTTGCCTCAGGCCCTGGGAAGCATAAACAAAAGTGAATCAGGGGGAGAGGCAAACTGTGGGAATGTGACTTCATTACTGAAGATATAATTGGACAATTAACCTCTGATATGCAAATAGACCAAACATATATCTGTCTGAGAAAACTCATGACTGTCATCCATCTCAGGTGTAGCCTCTGCCAGACTTTGCTACTGCCCAAGGTGTATCTGTTAAAGGCCTTTATTAAACATCTACTTTAACTCTGCCTAGCCTCTGTTCTATGCAGCCTCTCCAGGCATCAGTATAGCCACTCATGTAGTAGAGTATACAGAGCCTGTTGTCTGGAACAATTACATATTTGAAATGATTAACTGAAAAATTCAACAATGATGAAAGCCATTATGGCAAAAATATAAGTTATTTGATGCTAAAATAGTTAATTCTAAAATTCAGCCTGAATTAGTTGGTGATTCTAGAGGTCTCTTCCAGCCTTAATGATTCTATGAGATATGGAGAGAAAAGACATGATTGCATAAAGTGAACAAATTCCTATGTCCTAGGGTAACTTTATGATGCTTGTATCCCCAATCGTCTGTTCTGTTTGTGCTGTATATTGAGTCCTGTGCCTTTAAGACTGGTTCTAAGAGCAAGGAGAAGCGCGGAGTTTGTTTTGAGAAAACTGCCTGACTCCTCCACATTCTTCCGCGGACAGCATGTTCGGCGGAGGCTTGGAGAGACTGCAGGACAGAGATTTATTTTTTTTTTTTTTAGTTAGTTTCAGCTAGCTAGGGCAGAGAAATTCCCTGGACTGTTTTTTTTTCCTTTTTCTTGGAACTGTTTAAACCTGCTCTGGACAGAAAACCCAGGGGAGCACTGGGGGCTGCACCTGCGGCCCACCGGGGCCTGGAGCTCGGCATTTTCCAGCAGCGCCGGAGAGACTGGGACTGAGGAGAGACTGAGAGAGAGCCCAGCTACAGCCACGGCAAGAGCTTTCTCAATTTGCCATCTCACTCCAGAACGAGAGGTTTTATTGTTTCATATTATTCATTCTTTATACTTGTATGCACTTCATTTGTTTAGTAAAATAGTTTTTTCCACTTTTCTCCGAAGAAGTTTTTTACTGGACCGGTTGGAGGGAGGGGCCACTTGAGTTTGCTTCCCAGAGGGATCCTATTCAGGGGTTTTCTCCCAAATTTGTCCCTAAACCAGGACATCCTCCAAAAAACTATTTTGTACAGAGTATGTTTATTACCACCAGTGATTCACAAACTAGTATACTGGTATAAATTTATTTTCATTGTTATGAAAAATAAACAGCTCCAAAAAATTAAGTATGGAAAGGACCTTTGGTGCATAAATGTCCTCTAGTGCAACCACCTTCTCAAAACAGGGTCAATTCCAATGGGGAGGAGGTTTCTCAGGGCCCTGTCCAGGTAAATCTTGGCTGCACCATACCAGGTTGTGCCATCGTGTCCCAGATAGGACATGAATCTCCCAAGGATGAGAATAGGAAGTTATTCAGAATGAAATGGAACAAACAGAACAATGAAATTCCCTTCTTATTCTGAGCATGACTCAGCTGAAGTGATTTGGATTCTTTTTTGAAAGGCAGTGTATATCAGTGAATACTCTGGGATGACATATAAGCAAACGTCCCAGTGGGGATGCTTCTGAGCACTGGGGTACCTAAGACTTGATAACACTTTTAGCAGAGCACTAAGAGGAACTCCCTCTAGCTGTTTCATGGAACAGGAGACACTTCACCAAACTTCTGTTAACTGTATTGTAGCTCATGAAAAGTGCATCAAATACTTTGAATTGATTAGCCTGTAATTCTGTGTCTCCACAGTTACAGACATTTGCACAAAACAGGTCAGCAGTGTAGTTGTAGCTCTTAATTGGACATTGAGATACCTTTTTGACTTATTTAATTGTATCTGTGAGAGGGTTTTTGTATAACCATTATTTAGAGGTTATATTTTATTTCATCTATTTATACAAGACCTTTTATAATGCCAGGTATACAGATAGATTAAAGCTCTTATTCTTTCCTCATTTGCTTAATTAATTGTCCTTTTTGGCTTTAATTTGTACTTGTGCTGGCTTGAAGGCAAAACCAGAGAGACTCCAAGTCAGAAAAAACAATTTAATAGGAGGAAAAAAAAAAAAAGGAAGATAAAATAAAATAAAACACATGCAATAGTACAAAAGATCACTGACAGAGTCAGAATACAACCTGACACCATGGTGGTAGCTGTCCAGATGAAGTGGTCTTGTTGAAGCAGCGTTCCCACAGAAAGGTCTGGTAGCTCTTGTCCTCTGGGAATCCAGTGGGTAAGGCTGCCTGTGCTGTCCCAAATCCCAGATTATATCCAGGTGGGAATGCTTGGCTCCTCCCCCTGAGTGGAGCATCTCACAATGGGCTGGTATCATTTTATCAGTCTTGCAATGGGTCCTTGATTGCCTATTAAACAGAGATAGCTCCTGGGGAGAGTTATCTATGAGTCATGCAGCAGGGCATTGATGGGCCATTAACAGAAGATAGTCCAGAGGGAGTGGGCAAGGGAAACACTGCCCAACCTTGTTTCAACATTTCATGTAGATGGTGATAGAATACATACTTTGGGCACATCTTACATTGTAATCTAGGACAGCACTTTATACCAATCCCCTAGCTTCACACTCATCATAAGAAGAATAACTAAAAAAAAAAAAAAAAAAAAAAAAAAAAAAAAAAAAAAAAAAAAAAAAAAAAAATTGAAAGAGGAACAAAAATATACAAAGCACTCAATGGCTAAAAGTCCAGCATTACAATGAGATATTCACATAGCACCTAAGCCTATGTACAGCTGTGAGAAAAAAGGTAGAATCCCCAAATCCCTTAAAAATGGTTGGTGGAGGTAGATGTTATGGAATGTGAGTCAAACCTTGTAAGGGAGATATTAGCAGTTATTCTTTACTCAGCATTAGAAAGCCTTAAAAAGTAGGTAGTGGGGACACTTTTCCTGAAAGGAATGATACATTATCAGTTCGTCCATTGATACACACTGTCACTTCCTTCATTAGTATTAATTTGTTTCTACATTTCTAACTGTGATGATATTTACTCAGGTCTTCTATCTTCCCAATTATCTTTGCTGGATTCTGGGCTCTGCTTCATCATCAGTGATACCAGGGTAGATAAAGGAGTAAATGTACTTCTGATTTTAAATGGTATTCATTATTTCTGTATATGATTGTCCTTGCTTTTTGTTTAATGGCAGTCTGAATCCTGTGTTTATCCCCCTTCTGATTAGTACAGAATAAATGGCAAAAATAAGTGACAGCATTTGACTTTGCTTGTTGAAATAGTGACACAGGGTAGGACACAGGAACAGATAAACAGTTGTTTGAAATTAGACACTGTGTGTGTGGAAATGGAGATGTGTCAGCCAGAGAATAGAGCCTGGTCAGGTCTCAGACCTCTGCTACCTTTAATGAGACCATCTTGCTTGTGGAAAGAAATTGAAGAATATTAAGTGGCTCATAGAATGAATAAAAGCTTTTGGAGAACTGCTTCGAAAAATGAGTGCTTTCTGGAAAATGAAAGTACACCTCAGTTGCATAATGCTGTTATTTCCAGCAGGCTCAAAGTAACACAATAAGGGCAGCAGTGGTATTGTATCAGGGACAGAAGATAAATGAAGTATTGATTTCAGAACCAGCAGAATGCCACAAAAGGGACATACAATATTTCTATGGGGCCAGATCCTCGCTTGCTGTAATTTGGTATTGTGCCATTGAAGTCAAGCTGATTTATGTCAGCTGTAGTTCTGGGCAGGTGTATTTATAACAGGGAGGCATAAATAAAAGTCATGCCCAGAGTGCTTGGTAGGAGTTGATTTCCCAAAACTGAATGATGCATACACAGGCTTTATAGTTTGTCTGTTCTTTCAACTTACTGCAGTACTCACCTTCAGATAATTTCTGATCTGTCATTAGCCTTTATGAATAGATCTTTCCCTGGCTTTTTGGAGTCCTGTTTCATCCTGATGTTCTCCAACTTAAGAAATTATTTTCCTGCAGAGGCATAAAAGTAATTGTTCACCTGTCCTCTGCAAGATCTCCTGGTTCACACCATTCTTTCCTTTAGCCCCACAAAAAAGTCCATTGCATTGGGGTCTTCATTTTGGGGTTCCTTCCTACCTGGTAAAAGGTGCCACCAAAAAGAAAGTGACCAGTGTTGAAACAGCATAGGTCCCAGGATTATAGGACTTTGCATCAGTCTTGTCTGCGTGCTGAGAAAGAAATGGATCTTGGAAATAAATAACTTCCTTCTACTGGTTTTAAGAAAGGGAGCCCTGTGTGAATGTCAGCAGTGTGCTAACAGAACATGCCACAATACACTGCTGCCCCATTGTGACAGAGTACTGTGGGATGCTCATCAGAAAGCCATATATATGCACCTTAAGAAAAATTAAAAATAAAAAGCCTGTGCATGGTCTGGTTTGTGTGCAGTGTTTCATGTTTGCAGTGGATGGCTAAGCTGAGACAACCTAGACTGCCTGAGAGTCTGCTTTGGTCTGAGTGATCTAAACAAGAACAGAGACAACACTCTTATTTTTATCTAAATGAGCTTTATTTAGAGGGGATTGTAAAAATTCAAAGGAATACATCCCTTTGAAATATTTCTATTAAATTTTCACTGAGAGAATTTTGGACAATCACTCTGAGGTTTCTTTTTCTAGTAGTCATGGAAATTACACAAAATGTACTGTTTACATGCAATTTCATTTTGACTACACTTAATACTTGATTTTCTCTTGTTTTACTAATTGTGAGATGAAAATTAAACAGCAGGTTACTAATTATTAAAGTTTATTCATGCAATTTGTTCAAAATATTTAGGCATGCTGTATGGAATTTTCCAGGTCATATGTGTGCAATAATCTTAAGCTATTGATGAAAGAAATTTTAAAAACTTTCTCAATAGATAGAGTTGCTTTAAAATTAATTACTGAAATGCCATTTTTTTTTTTTGTTGTAACTATTTGTGTTTACCCAATTTGTGTTTAGCTACATACCAACTTGAATAACACATGCTTCTTGAATAATGTTAACATGTTTTCTGCAATCTCTTGATTGAAGGCTATTCACACAAGCCTTCAAATCAGAGAAGATGAAAGGAAACAAAATCATGACCCTTTTTGTCTATATATTTTTAAAAAAATCTGTCCTATTAGTTGACTTTAGTGTATAATATGTGGAACCAACAGAGGACACTACCTAACCCAAACATAAAGATGCTCTTACTGTGTAAAACAGACTCATAAATCTGAAAGCCTGTATTGATTAGTTAGCAAATATTTTCTCATAAAATCTTCAAGTCTTTTCAGTTGTTTATAATCCATATTGGTATAATTTAGCTATAAGGCCCACTAGGGCACACTGAGTAGAAAAGAGAAAAAAAAAACCTCACCCCACTATTTTAGGGTTAAAACGTCCCTCAACTCTGTAGCTGCATTCAAAACAATATTTTATGATGAACAAGCAGTTACTTGGGATGGGATACAAACTCTGGGACCAAACATTATCTTTTCTTTTACTTTCCTCCCTATTTCACACATTAAATGGAAATTTGGCCAGTTATAATTCCTGATTTTTCTCTGCTTATCCAGATAACTGTTGTGTTCCTTTGTTGTTTTTTTTTATTTAAAGTGGAAACAACTCCCATACTCCTTCTTCTATCTTCCTTTTGCTCAAAATAAATCCTTAAAAAGATGTGTGATGAAAGAAGATTGAACATGTAAAAGACTGTATTTTCCAGTGTTTCTTTAATTCCTTGAACTGTAGAAGACAGCCCTATACTCATTTGGTCATGATGTATGCTTTCCTGGGGAAAATGGAAAACCAGATAAAGACCTACATGGCAAGGGGTAGACTGTGAGCATGCAAATGAAATCTCACCTTTAAGGAGAGGGCAGGAAAACCTTGTTGCAGCCATTTTTATTAATTCACTGAAGGAAGAGAAATCTTTCTTTTGGGATGAACTGGTTTAACAGAGGAGGCTGGGAATTTCCACAGAGCAGAGCTGACCATGAGCAAAGAGTAAGTCGGTTCAGCTGCTTCCTGGAAGAATCTGTATCCTGGAAGAATCTGTAATGTCTTGGCCATTGTCTACCACTGACTAAACAAAATCCATTGAAATGAATCTTGAAGTTTATTGAAAAGTCGGTGGCAATAGATATCCCTTAAACAGTGGAAATAATAAAAGCAAGCCAAAAAGTTCATTCTTTCAATGAAGAATGGTTACTTTTCCAACTAGTTATTTAAAGAAACCAAAACATGCATATTTATGTGGGATAAAGAAAATAATTTGGGAGTAAGCTGTTCAGGTTTTTAAACATGTTTTTTTCTACTAGGAAAAAAGGTCCATTTTTAGGAAGCACATCTTAGTACCATGAAACCCAGAAAATTTCAGCTTACTGCTTTTAATCCTGTCAGTAACTTTCTCAACTGAAAATTATTCCAAGTAATATTTTATTTATTGATTTCTTCTACCATTGTGACTAAACAGTACAGAATAGAGGTACTCCTAATATGTCCCGAAGGAACAACTTACAGTGATAAAAAATTAAACAGCTTGTTATTTTATAAGCATTTATAACTTATATGGTATCGAAGACATCAATTAAGTTTTACACACTTTCCACATGTAAAGATCTGTAGACTTAACAAACTAATTTAAACAGACACAAGAGTGTAAGTGAGCAAGTGTACAGGCAGATCTAAGAGAGAAGATGCTTTAATACTAGTTGATGCACGTGACATGAATCCTCAAATCAAAAAACTTTCATGGCCTATCCACAGCCAAACTATTGTTTCTTGGGCAGCACTGGCAGGTCAGCACCTCCCTTTCACTGACCTGGGATATCAGCTACTGTCATTGACTACTTAAAATTTCAGACAGGTATTTTTCTGCTCTCTCCTATTCTACTTGCCTTTTGAAAGAATTCCTTATAAATATAAGTAAGGAACTTCTCTTTCAAATGTCTCTAAATGTTTGCTGGAAGTGATGTCCTGGAAAACATTGTAAAAAAAATGTGTCTGTTTCTATGTTGGGACTGTCACTCACAGTGTTGACATCAAATGTATTGCCTTTTTGACATCTCTTGGGTTTTTTTTCTTTAAAACTTGTAAAACTTGCAGAAGAAGATAGGCTTTTGTTGTGTGTTTGCCCAACATTGTTTTGTTCCATGTCTAGTATTTGGTGAAAAGAAAAGTAAAAAAAATACACTCTACCCCCACATACCAGTAGGGTTTAAGGATGGAGTAAAAGAAGAAAAAAGAGAGAAAAAAAAGAAGAGAGAAGAGTGCAACAGAGATAAATTTGTGGGCTACTGAGTCAAGTTATCGAGAAGAAGAGACAGAGGATGTAGAGGTCATGAAGTAGGATAGCTATTGTAAGAGAAAAAGGGATGACAGTGTTATGATCCAAAAGACTCTGTGTTTTACTCAGTTAAATTGCACTGAAGAATATTTTGGTACCGTATTTTGGTATTTTGGTACCGTAGAGTTGATAGATACTGAGCTACTCCTGTGACCTTTTGTCATGGGTTAGTACAGTTAAGTTTTTTAGTCACAGAAGAATGTAGAATGATTTTCTGGGTCAGGACCTGGGAATTGCTTTAGAAAGGACAGGGACCTATCAGAGGGTTAGTTGGAATATTGGCATCTGTTCTGACCACTGAAAATTGTCGGCTATGACTTTGGGAAGTACCATATTAAATCCCTTGATTTCCCGTAAGTAAGCCTTTTCCTTTTTCTCTTTAGCTAGAGAGAGACAGATAACATCAAGTTGGGTCTGCTGCCCCCCCCCCTTTTTGGGGGGGAGCTGGCCTGAGGCCTGGCCGGATTCCATCGGCTCCCGGGTGTGGGGGGAAGGAGAGGTTGCTGCTTTACAACAACTACTTTCTCCAAATTCCCTGGAGCAGGGAGAGATCTCTGCCGGGCCCCTGATAAGAGCTATGGGTACCAATTGGGCTGAGGCCACCCCGATTTACACTGAGGGGTGGTCCAAAAAGGCATTTATAACCCTGCCTGGGTTTTTTCTGTTTCCGGGCTGCCTGGGTGCTCTGATCTCTGATGTTTCTGTGTGAGTTCTTCCTCCCTCACCAGCGCGGCCTTGAACATCTAACACCATGAGCTACCATGGGAGAGACAAAGACTCTGGGCCCATTTAACCCTTTCCTGGCAACATGAAGCTTCCAGAGCTTGGCCCTTCTCTGAGAGAGAAAAGAAAGGGACAGAGTGAACATAAAGAAGAAAACAGCATGAAGTCAGTAGAGTGAGAGTGAAAAGACTGTTGGAACAAGGGTTGAAGAGTTGGTTGTTCCATTCTTATTTGAGCCGTGGAAATGAACTCTGTATTTAGATTATTCCTTTAAATCATAGGAAAGATATGCATTTGGGGAGATGATTGTTTAGATTTGTGTGTGGATTTGAACAAAGGTGTTTGTGATGGACTAAGTAATATTAATCCTATAGGATGCTTGAACAGAGATAGAGATGAGAAGTCCTCTGTGCCGGTGAAGAAATGAGAACGTATCTCTCTGCCTTGAGATGAGGAATCCTTTACCTTTAAAATTATTCATCTTTAAAAGCTGACACCCCAATATGCTAAAGTCTAAGACCCATGACCCATAAGCAACTTGGGAACCTGCTAGTGGAAGGGTCACAAAGGCAGGTTTCTCTGGGCAGCTGTTTTTGTGACACTTAAAAAACCCACAAGAGAACTGTTCTAGGTTGTCAGTGGGATCCATGACTCTAAGAGAGACCCTTCTTCTAAAGAATTGATGAGAGACTATTGTCAGATGGTGAAACTGACTGAAAATTACAAGTTTTGTCTCTTTATGTTGTTTTGTAGGAAAGTTAACAGTTTGTAAGGGGAGGGAAGAGTGTTTTTAGAGTTTCATTCTGTTTTGTTTTAATTTTTTTTCCCAACTTTCTTTTTCCATTCTTTTAGTGTGTGTTAATAAAACTATTTGTTCATTTTTAAGGTTAAGCCTGCTTTCCTTTTCTCCTAATCTCTCTCCCACAGAAAAAGAGTGAGTACTAAGACCAGAATTTAGTGAACGTGAAACCACTACATTAATTAGTGTTTCTGTCCAGTTTTCAAAATTAAAACCATTACACCTTTGTATTACATACGCCCCTTTAAAATACCACAATTTTACATAATACCACAATACCATAATCTAAGACGTATTCCATAGATACTCCTAGTGTGTGGCTTTCCTTACAAAGTGGCTCAGAATATGCAAATTCCTCTGCTTCTGTTTCCGGGCCCTTGTCAGTGATCTGGTGATCATGGGATGATGAGAGTGGGCAGTGATGGAGCTCAAATAATGAGGTATTCAGCAAATGAAAAATCTGAAGTAAACTTCTACTTGTATGTCTATGTATAATGCTGAAAAATAAAAGTACTTTCTTCTCTTCTAACGGAAAATCTCTGAATATCCTTATGAAAATTCTTACTGTTGTGTAAGTAAGAGTCTGACTAACTATTATGTCATTGTAAAATGGCTTGAGAAGTTGAAAAATACATCAGTGAGTCACCAGAACAGAAACTGTGGCTGCAGGAAAAGGACTGAAAGAAGATAAATGGTGGTATGTCAGTTCTTGAATGTGGTCCCGCCTGCAGCTTGCATCTGACATACCTAAGGCAGTGCTCCCTGACTGCAGAACTGACTGTGATGCTTCTGCTTCTGTCAAAAATTTGTGTTCCTTAGTGACAATTACATGAAAAGCTCATCTATTCTCCCCTATGATCTTGCTGCGCTGCTATAGCCTTTGGGAAAGACTGTGGTACAGTGTGAATCCTGACCAATACTTAGTGCAGAAGTTAGCCTAGATTAGACAAGAACGCTTTCACGTGTGTCACTAGTCTGTCACTGACTCTGTGGAAGAGTCCAGAAATATGAGAAAGAAACTGCTTCAATGTTTCTCAATTTATTATAGGAAAACTTATCTTTTCATGCCTCTATTTAAAATTCAGAAAGCATATTTATTTCTCTCTGTAAACACATCTTGGAGTAATTTTTTTTATTTATTTATTTATTTTTTTTTTCATTTAGCTTGCATATTTCTCTCTAATTATTTCTTGTTGATCTGCCAGTACTCTTGGGATTTCTCTTACTCTGGAGTCTACAGCCTTCTGTCATCCTATATGCACACAACTTCAATGCCTCATAAAAAAGCACCTCATTGAGATGAGAACCTGGCAATCATTTACCTATATCTTTGCAGCTTTACTCTCTGCTGCTCACTGTTTGTTTGTCATATTGATTTTGTATTTTCAGTCACCCGTTGGCCTTGAGTAGGATGAATGATTGCATATTGTTTACATTGCTGTAATGCCTCATGGCAATGGCAACTCAGTCAGAGAGCTGGACCCTGTACAAATGTCCAGCTGGATGGATAAAGCCTGAAAGAACAGCCTGCCAGAAAAACAACAGTCAAAACAGGTAAATAGGACAAACTATCCCACACTAACAAATTGCAGGATAAAGTTCCACTGGTTTTATTATAATAAAGAATAAATCAGTACTAACATAGTGAAGTGGTGAGAGGTTCAGGAGATAATGATTTTAATGAATTTTAGGAGAGAAAATAAACTAGATTTTAACTTTATCTCATTAAAGGAACACAGAACTACAAGTGATTTGCTTTGTCACAGTGTCTTGTCCTTGTCAAAATCTTCCTGCTGCCCCAGTCAAGCCAACCTTGGCATTTTATCCCCTTTGATTATGTGAGGTGCCTTTCTTTTAGTAAGTAAACATGAAATCACTGGAGAGTACTTTTTTTTTTTTTTTCCTCTTCAGGAATGAAAGCATCTCCATGGAAGTCCTGCATGTGTTCTTTGGTGCCTTCTAAGTTGCATCGTTGCTGTGTTCCATGACTTTGAAGATGATTCCAAAATGGAATGTGCACCTCACAGCTGCCTGTGTCAGCTGGGATTTAGGGCACAAGAAACGTTATATCAGGTGCTCTCTGGCTTCTCTGCTTTCCTTTTCATTTCAAGTTTGTCAGAAAGGAGGAGATGTCTTTCTGGTTTAGGTCTTGGTTATGTGAGAAGACACCTTTTCTCCCCTGAGCAATCTGCAGCCGTTGAGATAGCCTGCCAAGGCAGCAATCTCTGGCTTGAACCATCTTGAAGTCATCTGATCATGCATCTGATCTTCACCTATGCAAGTGGCTTCTTTCATCTGTTGATTAGGTATATTCCACATCACACCAGTATGCCTGAAAGCTAAGGGCTGTACTCAGATTCTGATGCCACAAATAGTGTTGCTCTGTGGATGTGATTATGCATGTGCTCACCAATAGAGAAATAAGAATATATATGTGTTATACTGCTTCAGGGCACAGCCAAAGGATGCGGCCTCAACTGATCAGAAGTATGAACAAATTGTCGAGCTGGTTCATGACAATTTTTGTTGTTGCCCTCTGTAGCTCCCAGTGAACATGAACAGCAGCTAATTCAGGGAATCAGGCTACAGAGTTAATTGAATCATAGAATCATTTAGGCTAGAAAATACCTCTAAGGTCATCGAGTCCAGCTGTTACCCCAGTACTGTCAAGTCCAACATTAAACCATGACCCTAAATGCCATATCTACAAATCTTTTAAATACCTCCAGGGATGTTTACTCAACCAGTTCCCTGGGCAGCTTATTCCAATTCTTTGCTCTTAGAGCGAAATTCTTTTCCTAATATTCACTCTAAGCCTCCCCTGTCAAGACTAGAGGCTATTTCCTTTTGATTATCACTTGTTACTTGGAAAAAGAAACTGACACCCACTTTGTTACCCTCCCTTCAGGCAGCTGTAGAGAGCTATAAGGTCTCCCCCGAGCCTCCTTTTCTCTGGGCTAAACAACTCCAGCTCATTCAGCCACTCCTCATAAAATTTGCATTCCAGACCCTTCCGCAGCTCCATTGCCCTTCTTTGGACTCACTCCAGCACCTCAACATCCTTCTTGTAGTGAGGGGCCTAAGGCTGAACACTGCATTTGAGGTGTGGCCTTGCCAGTGCCACAATCACTGGAGGGCAATGATCCTGCCCTGGTCCTACCCACTGCACACACAGACCAGACAGCCAAAAGAAGCTGTTTCCCACAGAAACTGTCCTTGCTTGTGTGAAGGTCTTTGTCTGCCCTTGGCAGTTAGTGGAAACCTGCTTTTGGATGGTTTTTGAGGAGTCTTTCCCAACAACCAAAACTGAAGCTTAGGAAATTTCCTCATAGTGGATCAACCACCTTTTTCAGGCCACTTTGTGGACAGAAAGCATGACTCTAAAATCTGCTCTGGAACTGCACTGAGCAAGGGAAACCTGCAGTGCTTAACTTCTAAATTTTTTTTTTTTGCTTTCTTCATGTGTTACTAATCTTTATCAAGCTGCTCTCCTGCTTGCAGGTGAATCATCTGAGATGTAGTTAGGAGGTAAAGCCCTCTCTGAATTTTACTTTGCATTTTTTCCGTCAGTTTTGCTAGATTCCAAACTTAAAGACTGCCAGCTGAGAAATCTCAATTTGCCATTTACTTCCAATGTGTCTTTAGTTAGTGTGCTAGTGCTAGTTTAGCTGAGTAAGCACTCAAGCTTGCCCTGGAGAACACACTAACAGGAAGAAACATCCTAGAGGCTGCTGCTGATAGCAGACTCACTGCTTCTTGAACATTTAGCTGCTAGTAACTTAATATTAGCAAGTCTACATTTTGGGTGGATGGGAGTTAGTGAGAGAACTTCTGACTCTATAAACACAACTACATACATAATGGACACTGTTAGTTTCTAGTCTAGCTGGCAAATCTTCTGTCATAAATTGCCCCACTTTCTTATTCATTATATCGGAGTGATATTTTTCAGTGTGAGGATTTCGGCATCTCGCTATCAGAAATTTACCTGATTCCACATCTTAGAGGAAATTTCGCCATAATGTTCGGATCACTTTTCTGCAGCTGCCATTCCAAAGACATGCTAATTTCCCTAGCTAGTTGAAGTTAAAATATTAATCTAGTTACTGAAAAATAATGGATGCAGAAAAACATGTACATGGTTTCTGTATGTTCTGAAATCTAAAATGCCTAGAGCTGCCCCGATTTCAAGCTCATGAGTCATCTAGACTCAAGATGTAGAAATTCCAGGGGACATGTTGTTAAATAATTCATGAGTGATGTCATTTTACTGTGTATCTCATTAGCAAAACGCTGCAGGAAAGAATTAGGGAAAAGAACCTAAAACAATAAACAATCCTGGTTTTGTCTCTACTTTTTTTTTTTTTTCCCTCCTAGGACTGTTGTATTTAAAGAATTAATTTATAAGTGATAGGATAACAAGTTTGTATTAAGTCATTGCATGAAAATCTCTGTGAAGTGATAAGAAAAATTAAAAGAATCCTTTCTGCTTCAAGTCCTATACCCCAATATGTCTTGCACAGTCTTTTGAAGATTGTAGGTATGTATGAATATGTATATCCACTTAATTTAAAATTATATATGAATTATATATGTATGAGAAGGCTGGGAGAGATCTCTTTTGCAAGAAAATATATTCTGTGCCTTACACACACACACACACACACACACACACAAAAAGAAAAATTGAAAAACTCAAACCAACCCCCCCCAAAAACCGGAAAAAAAAATTACCACTTTGTCTCAAAGTTATTAAAGCCTTTTTATTAGCTCTAGCACTGTGTAATAGTCGAGTAACCAATCAGGTTATGCAAATAATAATCTTCTTTTATCTAGAGGTATGCATCTGTAATTAAGGATGTCAGTCACCTTATCTTGTAAACAGTCTGTTCTCAGTACACAAATACGGGATCTGGTGATCTGGTGCAGATGTGTCTGTGTATGCCAGAGCACCAATATATCATTTTTGCTGCATCTAAAGCCTGCAATTTCATGCTTAGCACTTGGCATTGTAACCATGGTTATCTCCAGTTAGATGCAGAATACAGAGGCTTCAGCAGATGGGTTTTTACTTGGACCTCTGGCAAACAAACCCCAGAAAATCTCCAGAATATATAAACATAGAATATGGTAGATGTACCAGATACATGAGGTTTCAACTTAATTTGAGTTTTTTCCTCAACTTCTTTGCAAGCCAAGAGGACTCAACTCATTTGTAAGAGAAATGGACCTATATTTCTGTGGGAGTTTTCGCTATGCAAAAAGTAGAAACTAAAAGGATGATATTTCTCTATGTGTGAGGTTAAAGTGACACGTTATGCATATTTGCAAATGCTTGGTCACCTTTTTTAAAATTTTACCTTAGGAGAATCTAGCATGTTGTTTCAAAATTTTTAGAAAATATTGGAATTTCACAGCATTTATATTAGCCTAGAATTTTCTACATTTTTATGAGCCCCCATGTGTCAGTGTTTGTTGAGCAGAGAGAATTTACAGCAAAATAAATTAAGCAGATGACCTGTACATCTTTACAGGTTGAAACTAATTACTCTGTTTCTGAGGAGTGTGTGTGATTGTGTTTTTTTTTTTTTTTTTCTTTTTTTTTCTGTAGACTGAGTTCTTATAAGCTTTGTCTTACAATTTTAACTTCCTAAATGCATAGAATTTTCAGTAAACTGAAAAGTGTAATAATTTCAATCCTTATCCTCAAAGAATTTTCTTTGTAATTTCCAGAAAATTTGTGCATTGAGTGGGCTGGACATTTTCATTAAGAGTCACCAGGTACCATGCTGTAGACATTAAATGTTTTCCACGCAGCAGCTAAAGAACATTTCTTGTCAGGAAAGGAGAAATTTCTTGCCAGGAAAGAAAGGAAATAACATCCTTCCAAAGTAAAATTGGATTATGCTCTTAAATAACAATATCTACTGTGGGAAAAAAAAAAAAAAAAAAAAAAGGTGATGTGAGCACTAGCTCAACCTTTCAAACAAAACCATTTATTCCGTATCAGTTATTTTTATCCATTTGCTGTAGCCTTGACCTGGTAAATGGAGGTTGCTCTCAAGACTGTACTTAATAACTGCTACTATTATTCACCATACTCTATCCTGAATGAGTGAGACATGTTGGAAACATGTCACCAGAGCCAGGAGTCAATTCCAGAAGCAGTTGAGACCCTTGGCCTCAGTCTGCCACTGAATTTTGTGCAGAAAGATAGTGAGTGTGTCTGCTTGTCAGCATTCGCAACAGCTAGCAATGTAGCTTGCATTTAATCTCTGCAGGTCTGAGGAGGCAGCATACAGCATGGGGAAGAGCCAAGTGGGAGCTGCAGCACTGGAACAGGTGTGGAAAGGCGTTGGAGTAGCTGGAGCTGGCCCACTTGTAGTCATGCATGAAAAAGTCCACAAGCACTTTGCATGAAGCCACAGACAGAGTGGTTGTGGTGTCTGGACAGGAAATGTGGCACTAAATTAAAAAAAACAAACTCAAAACAACAGATTAAAGAAACCAAGCAGATTAATTTTACTAGTTCAGGTTTTTTCTTAGGGCTTTACACTGAGGGGCAGAATTTAAATGTAATGCAGCGCCAGGAGCAACAGCTGGAAATGCCACAACAGGAGACAGAGAGACAGGTTCTCCTACATCTTGGTCAAGTGCAACAACAGGGAAATGGAGGATTCTTCTCGGGTTTGAGTACATTCCTTTAAAACGTGACATATCCAGCAGATTCAGCTCCACCATGTATTTGTGTTATTTATGTTATGGTACCAAAGCTAAAGGCTGCTTTCACATCAATTTCTTTGTGCTGAACAGATAAACTATCAAAAAGCTGGTGCCTTCTTCAAGAGCTTACAGATATGATCTACAACAATAGATCTCAAAAAATCAGGAGAGGGCAACAAGGGGAAAGGGAAGGTTTCCAAATAGAGCACAAAGGAAATCTTCAGGATTCCACAAGGAAGACATTTTCATAATTCATGGAGTAACGGCTATAAAATGAAAGAGGAGAGATATAGGTTAGATATTAGGAGGGAATTTGTTATTGTCATCATGGGGAGACACTGGAACAAGTTGCCTAAAAGAATTGTGGATGTCCCATCCCTGGAAATGTTCAAGACCAGGTTGTGGTTCAAGATCCAATGTAGTGTTTAGTATCTGCTAATCTTTAAAATGTGCAAACATTTCTCTGTTTCACTTCATTTGAAAATCGAAAAGATATAAGGTCTTCATTACAAAATTCAGTAGGTTTTGAAGTAAGCAAAAAATATTACACATTGTGATTGGAGTCCAATGGTCAATACTTTCTGGAGCCAAACCCTCAAACTTTGTTTAGATTAAGGTAACACTTGGTGAAATTTTGTAGTGAATCAGCTCTGGAATATGCTTTTCTGTTCAAATACTGAAATTGGTTACACCTATAGCCTGTCTGCAATGGTAAAGAGGGTGTTGACACTTCCAGATGAATTTTGCTTTGAATTTTTGAATTTGTCTGAACTTACATTTCAAAGCAAAACCCAGAGTGTGTGAGATCAAATACATGAAAAGCCAAAAGCCTGCATGAAACCCTGCAACATGAAATAACTGAGTCCTTGCAAAGTTTGCTTACTATCTAAAAATAGTTCAGTCTCATCTCTATTCAGAATCTCCTGTGATAGCAGAAGGAATGATATAAAGACCAAGAGACGCATGAGAAGCTAAGTCAGAGGCTTGAAAGGAAGGCGAGAAAAAAGAGACACTGTAACTGTGATGTGAACTTTGTCTCTCCTTGAAATTGCATTTAAGTGCAGTGACGGTGGTACTTTCTGTAAAAGGATTATCACGCACCCTCCTAAAACTGTGTGTGCCCTCTCTGAGTGATTGAGGTGTATGTGCTATCCATGTAACAGGCTAGAGTTTTTTTTCCTTTTTCAAAAAAAAATAAAAAGAAGAAAAATAATTATTATATAAGTGTGGTGAACAAAATCAGCAAAAACAACAAAAAAAGTGACGGAGAACTATTTACTAATTTAAATAATAACAGCAGTCTTCCATAGGCGGTTCAGTACTGAAGCTGCTGCTGTTTGAAATAGCTTTATTTTGCTACGAATCTGAGGCAGCGACCATCAAATTATTTATCTTTTTTTTTTATGCTGGGTAATCCTTCAGTGGTTGTTATTTACATAGCAGCCTAAATTACATTACAAGGGAGAAGACAGATCACCTGCTGCAGCCTGAATCCAGCGTGCACCAGGAAAGAAAATAAGGGAATAATGCAGAAAAAAGGAGACTTTTTTGATAGTTAAATCTTGATCCATTAAATACTTCCCTTTTTAAAAAGCTGGTTTCTTTCATCCCTTTTATTAGTTCTTTGAATACATTTTAGTTATGTATGCAGTCCCTCAGTAATTTTTTTTGCCATTTTGCTCCAGATTTGGCCAATACTTTAGCACTTATTGAAATTTCAGCCAGCTGATTGTTGTCACAGTTGAACCTGGGCTGTGTGTAACTATTTGCATGGTCAGGACGCTTTTTCAGGCATTAATCTTTTTCATTCTTCTATTACTGCCAGTTGAACTGGTTTCTCAATATTTTTTTAAACAAGTATCTAATACTTTCTGTCTATCATTATTGACTATTTCTCACTTCTCTTTTGACTGACTGGTCTCTTTAATTTACAAAGAACAACCTCTTAATTTATTATAATTTTGCTATGAATATATTCTGCTGATTTAAAATGTTTGTAACTATTGTTTTGTGGTGGTGCAGAACTGTTTTATTAGATTTTTGTAAGAAGTTTATGTTATGGTTCGTTTCACTGTATCCCCAATTCTGTATCCCTTTTGTGTTGTTTTGTGTCAATCATCCCATACCTCACATGACATGTAACATCTCCTCTGCCCCAACCCCCCTCTCTGGGGCAGCTTGTCAATCACTCCCGGGGTCCCTCCCGGATTGTGAAATCTCCGTGAGAGAGCTTCAGGTGATAGGTAGCCTGGGGGAAATTCCTTTAGCTCTGGATTTTAGTGGTCTGAAGCTTGGGGGTGGGCACACCTTGTTACCCCCTGAAATCCCTGATTTGTTGTCTTTTTGTATCCTCCCTGGGACCCTCCCCCGCTTATAGGGGGTGGGAGGGAGGAGCAAACTCTCTCAGCCGCGGGGTTCTCAGCCTGGAAGCTCCGAGCCGCTCGCCTCGGAGCTTAGAGATCTCTGCTAATAAACATCCTTTAACCTGCTAAGCTGAGAGCCAGCCTTTTCTCTTCTGCTGCTGTTGACTGTCACCTTTGGGTCCAGCTGCCAAGCCGAGAAGCCAAAACGAACTGGAAACTTTGTGTCTGTGTTGACCCGAGCTAGCTGGGGGTCAGCTCCCACCCGGAGCGGGGACACAACCGGACATAATTGGCGCGCCAACGTGGGGCACACCACGCCGGCAGAAGCAGCTTGGACCACGTGGAGCACGGCTCCACGGTGACAGAGCGTCCAGCGCCCACGCAGGGCCCTTCCGGAGACGAGGCGGACCCTGCGAACGGACTGGGGCTGATTTAGCCCGAAGAACAGTCTCTGGGCGTCACGCACCCCTGTGAAATTGACTTTTAAACAAGGCAAGTTCCAGGGGAAAGAAGGGGAGCTTCGAGCCCCGACCGGAGTCCTTCTTGCAGCAGAATAACCAGACCCACGCACCCCCAGGCACAGGAACAGGTAAGTATACCCACAAAGGGACATACTTACTGGTTTTAGGGTTCCCCCGAGGGAGGGGGATCTATTGGGGAGGAAAAAATCCTCCAAAAATAGCTGTGCAGCTAAAGGGTTAAACCTCCTGTGATTTTGAGCGAACGGGTCCGCGGGGGGAGTGCTTTTCATCTGGGTTTGGGTTCAAAAGCAACTTAGTATCGAAAACATGGGCGGAAAGCTCACGACTGCTCAGAAAAGGTTGTATTATAATTATGCGTCAGTAGTTAACAAGGCCAAATTGAAAATCTCAAAAGGCGAGTTAAGAAGTTTTGTTCGCTGGGTTCATGTGCATTTTCCCCAAGTCTCTCCGGACAGTCTCTGCAGCCCACATTTCTGTGGCACTGTAGAAAAGGAATTAATTAGGTTGATTCAAACTGGGGACAAAAAGGCTACAAAGTATTTTACTGTACCAATGAAGTTAAATTCGGCAATTCAATTTCAAAAGGGAATGCCGAAAGAGCCCAACGGAGAAACGTGTTCTCCCCCTCCTCCCCCCACCTCTTTTCCCCGGTCCCCATGTCCCCGGGAAAGCGTTCTCGATGGAGCGGCAGGGGTCCCGCCCGCCCGCTCTGCCTCCGGGGCACCCCAGCCTCCACGCCCGTGCTGGCCCGGTGGAGCCGGGAGGGAAGTCTCAGACAGCACTGGCCATGCTGCACGGGACAACCCTCCCTCCCCGCTTTTCCCGGTTCAAAAATGCCGCGTTCGGTTTTCCGTGGCGGGTGGAATCGGGTCCAGGTCCGCGTGGTCCTCTCGGGGTTCCCAAGATGGCGGAGACCGCATGGCGGGGGACTCCCCCGCCCCCTCAGCGCCACCCACCCCTCCCTACCCCGGTGACGTGGTGCCCGACCCGCGCGGCCCCGCCCCCTCCCCCCGTGGTGCCGGCCCCGACCCGCGCGGCCCCGCCCCCGCCCCACGTGGTGCCGGCCCCGACCCGCGCTTCCCCTCCCCCTCCCCAACTTTTTGCCTCCCCGACCCTCCGCCCCCTCCCCCACCGCCCCACTTGTTGCCTTCCCCTTCCCGCGCTTGCCCCTCCCCCTCCCCGCTTTCCTCGTGCGCCTCTTTCCCGCCCCCCCCAAACCCCTGTGGCTGCGCGTGCGCACTGCGGCACCCCTTCCCCCCCCCCCGCCGCCGCGCCGCCGCCCGCCCCCGGAGCAGCCCGGTCCCGGGTCCCGGCTGCCGGGCTCGATCCCGCTCCCCCGGGATCCCCCCCGCCCCCACCACTCCTCAATGATGTCACCCCCCGGGCAAGCCGCGGCCCTTGCAGGGACTCGGTTGCCAGGCAACCAAGTGCCTCAGGGCACAGGCGTCCCAGCTCCCTCAAACCCGGAAGTGCCCGGGCAGGGAACGGGAGCAGAGACAGCTGCCAGCTCCTGTTCCATTCCCACCCTTGCCCCTGTTACCTTCCGCAATGCCTGCGGTGGTAACAACAGAGCAGGGTACCACCCATTTCCCCGAGACACCATCAAAGAGATCTGCAAAGCTCACAGGATATATGGCCGTGATGGACCATATTTCAGAGGGCTTCTCAGAGCAGATCTCTCTGCAGAGGAGGTGGTGCCTGCTGATTTAAAGTACCTGTTTTCTTGCTTGCTGAACCCAACAGAGTACATCCTATGGGTCACAGCTTGGAAAAGGCTGCTCCAGGAGGCCTTACCAGGGCTCCTCAACCATGTTAACACCAGGGTTGATGCTCAGGGAAACCCTCTCACTCTCGACCACCTGGCTGGGGAGGGGCAGTGGGCAGAAGCCACTGACCAAGTGGTCATTCCTGTCCAGTGCCTCCACGTAGTGAGAGAGACAGCCCTGACTGCATTCTTCAGCATGCAAACACAAGGTCCTGCGATTTCTTATTCGAAAATCAGGCAGGACCAAAGTGAGTCTTTCACAGATTTTGTGGAAAGGCTGTCCCGAGCTATTGAAGCTCAGGTCAAAAATGAAATGGCTCGGGAACACATTTTATCGGAGATTGCGTTTTCAAATGCAAATGATTTATGTCGTGCTGCAATTTTAAGTTTACCCCTACACCCCAAACCAACCTTACCAGACATGCTTCAGGTATGTCACGTAAAGCTGCCTTTTATGAGCTCTACAGGTCCACGGCCCAAACCTCATCAAGTTGCAGCCATGGAAACTGAAGATTCCCGAAAAACACCGAACACCGGGAAGAAGCATTCTGCGCAAAGCTCCCAGAAGTGTTTTTTGTGCGGGAATTTGGGGCATTGGGTTTCCAAATGCCCCCTCAAGAAAGAAGTAGAGGACCTCAAAAACAAAAAAGGGGGAGGGGAAGGGGAAAAAGGGAGAGGGTTTAAACCCTCACAAAAAAACTGGTGAAAGAGCGCAGGTCCGCCCTGCGTGAGGAAAAAAATGGGGTGGACCGGACAGGAGGGGAGGGGAAAGGGAGCCAAGGGAAAAAGAAGGAGAAGCTGCAATGCCCCATTCAGGGTGGCAGCAAACATAACACACTGGAAATGACTTACACGGACCATGACATGGCACAACCAATTTTGACAACCAATTCTAAATATACCCCCTACAGGTTGCAGCTCACGGAGGGTTTGCACCTGAAAGATGACAACTGGAATTTTGTGTTAGTTGACAACAGTGAGCAGGGTACCTGGCCAAGGGTCAAAGGTAAGCTCATCGTTGTGGGGGACTGCAAACACACCCCAAAAGAGATCGAAATTCTTCCAGGAACACTTGATAACAATCCTGGAAAATTCGTTCTCTGGCTACGCTGCACTCACCCACCAACATTCCTACCTAAAGGGCAGACAGTTGCCCAGATCATACCCACCTGGGAACACCTGGAAGAATACAACATACCAACAGCTTGTCCCGTGCGAAAGATCACAGAAGTGAAACCCCAGGTGGGATGTGAGTTACAGGTGGGTGATGAGGCCATTAACATCACAGGCCTGCTCCACACGGACGTGGACGTGACTGTAATATCAGCCAAGCACTGGCCGTCACGTTGGGCCTTGGAAAACGTGGCAGGACACGTGCAAGGAATAGGGAGAATGCAATTGGCCAAACAATCAAAGAGTGTGGTGCAAATTAAGGGGCCAAAAGGGCAGTTGGCCAGTTTACGCCCTTTTGTTTTGGATTATAGGGAACCCTTGTTGGGGAGAGACCTGATGGCCCAGTGGGGAGTCACGATTGACATCCCAGACCCCCCACAGGATTTTTGGGCGGCGGTCGCTGAGGAGCGCCCTACCCACAAGCTGAATTGGAAAACAGATGCACCAGTGTGGGTTGAACAGTGGCCGCTTTCAAAACAGAAATTGAAGGCGCTCGAAGAGCTCGTGGAGGAGCAGTTAGCTAAGGGTCACATTGTAGAGACCACCAGCCCTTGGAATTCGCCGGTTTTTGTTATCCGGAAGCCGGGGAAGGACAAGTGGAGACTCCTCCAAGATCTCAGACAAATTAATAACGTGATAGAAGACATGGGCTCTCTTCAACCTGGGATGCCTACCCCGACCACGCTCCCACAAAATTGGAAATTGGCTGTTATAGATATAAAAGATTGTTTCTTCCATATTCCCCTACACCCTGACGATGCACCACGTTTTGCATTCTCGGTTCCCACTGTTAACCGAGAGGCCCCGAGGAAACGCTACCATTGGAGGGTTCTTCCCCAAGGGATGAAGGTTTCACCTATCATCTGCCAGTGATATGTAGCTTCCTTGCTGTCCCCGGTCCGCGTAGCCGCAGAGAAAGCAATCATCCATCATTATATGGATGATGTGCTTGTGTGTGCTCCCACCGATGATGTCTTGTCCCACGCACTTGACCTGACAATTAATGCATTGGTTGTTGCAGGGTTCGAGCTGCAGGAAGACAAGGTTCAAAGGATGCCACCTTGGAGGTACCTGGGGCTGGAAATTGGCAAACGGACCATTGTGCCGCAAAAATTGGAAATCAAGGCCAAAATTCAGACCCTTGCAGATGTCCATCAGCTGTGTGGGGCATTGAATTGGGTGAGACCCTGGCTGGGCCTCACAACTGAGGACCTAGCCCCTCTTTTCAATTTATTGAAAGGGGGAGAGGAGCTGAGTTCTCCCAGGGAACTAACCCCGGAAGCGAAGGAGGCGCTGGAAAGGGTACAGCATCTCATGTCCACTCGGCAGGCTCACAGGTGTGATCCAGACCTGCCTTTCAAATTTATAATAATGGGGAAATTGCCACACCTCCATGGAGTCATTTTCCAATGGAGAAATAACATCAAAAAGGACCAGGGCAGAGAGGACCCACTTCTAATCATAGAATGGGTCTTTCTCAGCCATCAAAGGTCCAAGAGAATGACACGTCCACAGGAACTGGTGGCTGAACTGATCCGAAAAGCCAGAGTTCGGATCAGGGAATTGGCAGGGTGTGATTTTGAATGCATTCACATTCCAATTGGATTAAGATCGGGCCAGATTACAAAGGCAATGTTAGAACACCTGCTTCAGGAAAATGAAGCACTGCAGTTTGCTCTAGATTCCTTCACTGGGCAAATCTCAATTCATCGGCCAGCCCACAAAATTTTTAATCAGAATGCCAAATTCACACTGAATTTGAAAGATGTTCGGAGCAGGAAGCCTTTAGAGGCCCTGACAGTTTTCACGGACGCGTCCGGAAAGTCCCACAAGTCAGTTATGACTTGGAAGGACCCTCAGACTCAGCAGTGGGAGGCAGATGTTGCCGAGGTGGAGGGATCACCTCAGGTTGCTGAGTTGGCCGCTGTTGTCAGGGCTTTCGAAAGGTTCCCCGAACCCTTCAATTTAGTAACGGACTCCGCTTATGTAGCGGGGGTGGTATCGAGGGCAGATCAGGCAATACTGCAGGAAGTGTCTAACACCGCACTGTTTGAGCTGCTTTCTAAGCTTGTCAAGCTTGTCTCCCACAGGGAGCAGCCATTCTTTGTGATGCATACAAGATCACACACCGATTTGCCGGGGTTCATAGCTGAGGGGAACAGAAGGGCTGATGCTCTTGCTGCTCCTGCAGCGATGGCCCCATTGCCAAGCATTTTTGAGCAGGCAAAGCTCAGCCATCAGCTTCATCATCAGAACGCGCCTGGCCTTGTTCGCCGGTTTCACATCACCCGGGAACAGGCCAAGGCAATTGTGGCTACGTGTCCCTCATGTAAATCAGCATGCACTCCCCACCTTGAGTGCAGGAGTAAACCCCAGAGGTCTGAACAGCTGTGAGCTGTGGCAGACTGACGTGACACATATCCCCCAATTCGGCCGATCTAAATATGTGCACGTGTCTGTGGACACTTTTTCCGGTGCAGTTTTTGCTTCTGCCCATGCAGGGGAGAAGACCTTGGATGCGATTAAACACCTCATCCAGGCTTTCTCCTTCATGGGCATCCCAAAAGAATTAAAAACTGATAATGGCCCAGCGTACCGTTCCAAGGAATTCTGCAGCTTCCTGCAACAATGGGGAGTGGGTCATAAAACTGGCATCCCTCATTCCCCAACAGGCCAAGCTGTAGTGGAGAGGACCCACAGAGAAATCAAAAGGGTCCTTAACCAACAACAACCGGTGTTGAAAACAGAAACACCACAGACCTGATTGGCCAGGGCTCTATTCACTTTGAATTTTTTAAACAGCACATTTGAGTTTTTAAACCCTCCCATTGTTCGTCATTTCGGGGCAAACCCTCAGCTAAACATCAAAGAGAGGCCGCCAGTCATGGTCCGGGACCCTGAGACTGGAAGGACAGAGGGACCTCATGATTTGGTCACGTGGGGCCGTGGGTACGCTTGCGTGTCCACCCCCACGGGGCCGAGATGGTTACCATCAAAATGGGTGAGGCCCTATGTCCCAAAGGTCTCGGGGGAGAAAAAGAAACTGCCACAGGTTACTCAGGCAGCTTTTAGGAGGAAAAGGAGGGAAGATTTTTCCCCGGATGGTTTCGCTTTCCTGAATGATCCCTGCTCGAATGCTGATTGTTTGTTTTAGTTCTTCTAGTCCCAATGGAACCTGTCCAGCGCCAATCCCCTGTGCTGAGGAAGTTTCACCTGCTCCTTGGTTGGGGACTGGGGAATTTCGGGCTGGGTGGGTTCAATTTTGAAATCAGTTTTGTTATTTTTGTTTGTTATTCTGTTAATTTTAATTGGATTTGGTATCATCAAAAAAATGTTAAGTAGATTAATTTCTAGCACCACACATGGGCCCTCTGTGAACCATGTTGCTGTATCATCTGTGCCTGGATGGGAAGAGAACGTGGAACTGGAGGAAGACCCAGAAGACAGAAGACACCCAGAGGATGAACCTCAGATGGAGTGGCCCACTCAGCCAGAGTGGCTCACCGAGAGTTACCCGGACTTCGAATATCATCCTCCTCCATTCCAGCCCTCCTCCTGTCATTAAAACAAAAAAGGGGGAGATGTGGTGGTGCAGAACTGTTTTATTAGATTTTTGTAAGAAGTTTATGTTATGGTTCGTTTCACTGTATCCCCAATTCTGTATCCCTTTTGTGTTGTCTGTATAATAAGGTGTTTTGTGTCAATCATCCCATACCTCACATGACATGTAACATCTCCTCTGCCCCAACCCCCCTCTCTGGGGCAGCTTGTCAATCACTCCCGGGGTCCCTCCCGGATTGTGAAATCTCCGTGAGAGAGCTTCAGGTGATAGGTAGCCTGGGGGAAATTCCTTTAGCTCTGGATTTTAGTGGTCTGAAGCTTGGGGGTGGGCACACCTTGTTACCCCCTGAAATCCCTGATTTGTTGTCTTTTTGTATCCTCCCTGGGACCCTCCCCCGCTTATAGGGGGTGGGAGGGAGGAGCAAACTCTCTCAGCCGCGGGGTTCTCAGCCTGGAAGCTCCGAGCCGCTCGCCTCGGAGCTTAGAGATCTCTGCTAATAAACATCCTTTAACCTGCTAAGCTGAGAGCCAGCCTTTTCTCTTCTGCTGCTGTTGACTGTCACCTTTGGGTCCAGCTGCCAAGCCGAGAAGCCAAAACGAACTGGAAACTTTGTGTCTGTGTTGACCCGAGCTAGCTGGGGGTCAGCTCCCACCCGGAGCGGGGACACAAGCGGACGCATTGTTTTGTTCTTCTGGACAGACTTTCTCGTTTTGTTTTTTTTTTTTTTTTTTTAAATTACAAATAAAATGTCAGAAATCATACTCTAAATGACACATAAGTCAGATATTTATTTTACTTAAATTTTCTCTCCGTTTTGTTCTTAATTTCTCCCACTTCAGCAGCTCAGGGAATTTTTAGTGTTCTGGCACTCTCGCAAATCATCAGTGGGTTTACTAACCAGTCAGCAATGGCAGCAAAATCTCTGCCAATCAACAAGAAAATAAATTTTTAGTTCTTGCACACAATATTCTGTACGTAAGAACTGGACTGTAAATATATAACAGCTGGTAACTCTAGGATGAGAAATTCCACATTTATTATCAGTTTGTACAGTCAGATGCAAAATATCTTAGGACTTAGGTGTTCATTTACAGTGCAACTAATAAAATGTCTGAGTTTTTTTAGGATTTCACAATACCATTAAAATGTAGGAAACACTTATTGAAGATTATATGAAGCTGTATAATTCCTTGACAGACATGCCAAACATAAGAAGTTAGTCACAAAGCAATGTGATGGACAAAATCTTCAGACTTTTTTTGTTTTATTCTCTGTATTGAAAAATATATAAGCCAAAGACATTTTCTGTGATAAAGCAGCAAACATAACTTTGGATTTATGATACTATGACCAGCTGGAAAATTTAGTTAATGTAGCCAGACTTCTTAATTGCTATCTTAGACCTTGATCCTTATCATTATGGTAATCTTTTTACTGTAACAGTCAATCAATTAATATTTTTTTCCCCCACACAATTATATTTCTATTAGATTAATATGTGTTTTCAAGGTAATATTCTGGTAACTGATTTTTTTATTTATGTCTAAAGAATTCCTGACTGTCCCTAAGTACAAAAAGTAGCATCAAAGGAACATAAAGGTACCAAATGAAACACTGTTCTCTGTTACAGGATAGGGGGTTCATAACCCAGAGAGCCTCAGCTCCTGTGAGGGGCAGATCTATCTTGGGACAGGCAGCTTGCAGGTTTGTGCCACAGCACTGGAGCCTGAAGATTTTGGGATGATGTGGGGGCAGCACTCCTGCACTGAGCAATACATTGCTGCAAGTCAGTGGTGCTAAATGTAATACTCCTGTAATACTCCCATGCTGATAGCAGCCAGCAGCTCTGGGTCTCAAGAAGCTTTCCAGGACTTTTTTAAAATTTTTTTTTTTTTTTTTTTTTTTTTTTATGTGTGTGTAAATGAAAGACCACAGAATTTATATGGGTTGTTTGTCTTGTTTTGGTTTTTTTTTGTGTGTGTGTATAATATGAAGTGTAAGTTGTCTGGAAAATGAAAGTTGATTGAAAAAAAAAACCTGGAAATTTCCCATCATTCTGCTTTAAATAGTTCAGATTCTACTGAGATGTCACTTGATCTCAATTATTTTCTTAAACCCAAGCATTTGAAGGAGCTAAGCTGATATATGGGTATTTTGGTGTTGTTACTTTCTTCGGAAAGCCTCACATGTCAAAGCAGATTTGTACTTCCACCTGTAAACTTAAGCAGATTGAGGACAAGCGAGTGGTAATCCTGCACATTCAGATGAAAAAGTAAAGGTAGATATAGTACTTATTTCTGTAAGAAAACAGCAAAGCCCTGACTTAACGAGTCAGCAATGGAGTGTAATTGGCTGGAGGATGAAAGCTGAATAGTTCAGAGCTGAGCAGAGTAAATTTGTTTCCTTAATTTAGAATGTTTCAGACATCTTATTTTTGACTTTTTGCTTAATTTTTAAAAGCGGCAAAAAGACAAATGGATTCTGGAAGAGAGGAGAACCAAATAGCTCTGTTTGTAGAGAGAATCCAAAGATTGAAATCCCTTCACAGATGGGCACCGTGTATTTTTCCAAATGTATTAACTCACACAACAACTTAATGATTACCTAACACAGAAAAATATGTGAAAATAAAAATTGTTAGTAATGTGATATCTAGACAAAGCCTTCAGACAATTTTAACTACCATTAGCTTAGATTAACTCTCATACCATTAACCTCTGAACCTTTAAACAGGGCCTAATGAAGGTAAGCAAATCTAGGAAAAAAAATGTATTTTTGCCTTGTAGATGAGAGATTAAAACAATAGACAATGACCATCACATCCTCCAGAGAGAATAGGTAAAAATTTGTTTCAGGACTTGAGGACTGAGCTGCTTCCTGTGACCAGCCTCACCTGTGATTAATCCCAGGTGTCAAGGGATTTGGCGTGATGCTCCTGGTCGGTCCCTTCCAGCTCAAGTTATTTTAAATCTATGAGCATGATAGATGACTGAACCATGCAACTAATAGGGAGATAGTACTAAGGTTCACCACTAACCCAAGGAACTGATGATTTCTGAAGGTCATGCAAAACAAATTAAGTAAACCTGAAAACAGATCTCCAATGTCTCAAACATCAGTGTGGCCAGACAAGACCATTTTATCTTTTCTCAAAATTTATTGATGAATTGGAAATTCGATAGCTACTCGTTTTTCTTTTCTTTCATGTCTTTACCAAATTGCACTGCTAATTATTATAGTTAAGGACCTCTGCACTTGACATAGATACTCTTTACAAAATAAGTGCAAGTATAAAAATGAGGCGTAGGGCAGCAGTGCCAACACACCATGAACAAAACAAGTGATGCAAACTAAGATGCTGAGCAATATATTTACCTATTGTTGACAGCAGCAAGGGAAAACCTGGAAATACATGTTAATATATAAACAACTTTTATAGCATAGGGAAACAAATTAACTCAAAGATTAATACGTACATTTTTTCTATGTTGGACAATTGAAAGTGATTGTTATATGCAAATCCTATTTATTTAAATCCTCAGAGCTCTTTCTAAATGATATAATCAATGCCACTAGGTAACACATTCTCACTAATTCTGATACGAAGCTCTTATACATCAGTGACATACAATTGAATCATTTTTTAGTTGAATATATTTGTGTCTATGAGTATGTTTTGGATAATAGCAACAATTTTCCAGTTCTGCAGTAGTTAATAAGTTCAGATATTGATGTACAATTAATTGCAAAGAGCTTGCACTGCTTAATTACATTCTTGTGAGGATGTAGATACAAAAGGATAAAGGTCTTATCTTAGTGTATCTATTCCCCCACAGGGAAAGAGACTGTGCTGTTCTCCAGTACATGCACATTCACTGATGTATTAGAGTTGTGCTCACACTGAGAAAGGCAGTAGCATAAATATTTCAGTAGAAAAATACATTTCTGACAGAAATAATGCTGGTACACAACCTCTGTATGTGTGCCAGACTCCACTGACAACAGCTTTTTCCTGATTCCCATGATAACATCAATAACCGTGAAATCCTTTCGAACTAATGTGGCATATGAGTGTTATTCTGAAGGACAATCACTTCACTGGCTGAGGATAATCTGCAACAAGGTGATTTGGGCATATGGCTGCATTAACAGCAATGCAAGTAGATGCTGCGGATAGAAATGAATGTATCATCCCTGGTCCTGATTATTAAGTCACTCAGATATATACTAACTTTCAGTATCAATGGGCTGTTTTAAAGGTTATCAAAACTTCTTCATGAATGTTTTCTGCTGAATCCATAATCTCTTTTAAAAAGCGTATTTCTGAAGACTTCCAAGTTTTTAGTTGTGCTCTATTTCTTTTTCTGAAACTCCAGATAAATGGTCTAGAGAATATTTACTCTATTTCAGTGGTGGGAAAAAGAATTAGAAAGAGTGATACCTTGCAGTATTTTTTTACTATTTTAGATATTTTTATTCATTACTTCTTTTACTTTCAGAGGAAAAGAAATCCCAGTTTTTCAATCCTTCTTCAGAGAAGCTGTTTGTATGTTTTTGTGCTAATTACTATCATTCCTCTCTAAGTTCAGTTCTGTTTCACATTATTCCATCTATTTGGAGAGTATAAGAGCAAGGTATTTCAGATACTGCAACTCTGAAACACCTACTGGTCCTGTGACTTTGCCTGCAATGTTTTCTGTTCTACTCCATTTGCCTGAGAACTCATCTTTTTGAAATGTGATTTCCTATTAAATGGACATCTCTAGTGGGCTAGAAACTGAGTCCATCATTTCCTAAACTGTTCTTGTTAATATAAAACAGTAAGTGCAAAAGTTATTCAAGTTTCCTTTCCAATTGTTGAGAGTGTCTATATCTCTGGAAATCACTATTCTGAGAAGACTCCTTGAACTTGAAGGGATAGCAGATAGACTGGTTATGACAATCACATATCATCTTCTAAGGTACATTAGCCAGAGACTGTACAGTTAAAAAATTCAGTTAATTACACTTGCTGTAGGCAAAATGTTCCACTGTGGTCAAAGACCATGCTGACACACTCATCTCCTGGTGAAGGTGTCTGGGATAAACTTGAGATTGAATGGATTTAACCTCTGCTTCATCTCTTTGAATTTACAACGAGAGATAGCAAATGCCTCACATATTCTAATGCTTGACTCTTCTATATGTTGTACCATGAAATAATTCCTCAGAGAGTAAATAAAAGTAGAAATCTGACTCCAATTTTGCATTATCATTTGAATGATGTTTTATTGGGTTACGCTGTTTAGAAATGTCATGGGAAATTTCTAATGGTTCTATATAAGGCTCTGAAGTTTCCCCATGAGTCTCCTTTTTAGTGTGTTTGGCTAAAAAGTGTAACATGGGTGGACATACATTAAATGTTACAACCTTGACTAATTCAAAATCCAGCAAAATGAATTGTTTTCCCTGAGTTAAGAGAGAGAGATAGAAAACTTGAAATATGAGACCAAGCTGAGTTTGGCAGAAATGTTAGTGAAAAGCGGTCTATATATATATATATATATGGTCAATGCTTTTTTTTTGCTACAGAATAAGCCTGAGAATGATTCCATGTTTCTTACCTAAGGCAGACACTTTCAACAGAAATGGTTATCCATGAAAGCAAATCTTACAGTTTCTAAGTATATCACTGGAATTGGGGTCACACCTTTAAAGAAAGACAAATATTCAAAAAGAAAAGGAATGGATTACACTTCATTAATTTCTTCATTTGAAATTACATGAAGTCAGGGAGTTGTTCTCCAGATGAGATACAATTAAAACATGCAAAATTACTGAAAAAACCTAGTTTGTTTCATAGTTGCTTATGTCAGAGCTGGAACTGAGGTTGATTGAAACTGCAAGCATGTTGATATATGTCAGGGAATACCGCAGTTCAGCTTTATGAAGTGCAGCCGTACTTAGTGCATGTAGGACACATCCTATAGAACTTCTTCCCATTCCAGTGTTACTACCTACCTGCACAGTGTCCCTGCTGAACACTGCCAGCTTGTCAAGTGTCACAGAGTAAAGGTGGGTGAGATCAGACAATTTGAGCTTTGCTCAGCTGCAGGTCTGGCAGAGCAGTGCACACGTTGCAGATGATGAGGTGCACAGAATCTTACCTGGCTTCACCTGAAGCAGAGATGACTCCATTTAGGTTTTATTTTGCAGTTTACATTTCATATTGGAAGGCAGAGTGGCGTGGTTCATTAAGGAACAAATAAAGGAGAACTAAGTTGAAAGTATTAGGGGGTTGGAGTTTGGATATAAATTTCAGTGGAGTTAGAAAATATTGAAGAACTGGGGATGTGGGCATTAGTGATGGTGGAAAGACAGTACTCCTTTTCTAATGACATCTGTTTCATAAAAATGCTCTTTCCATGCAGGTCTCATTTCTGGGAACAGGAAGAGAGAGGGAGTTCCTGAAGAAGTTGGTAATGACATTGGGAATCTTAAATGAAGTGCTGTTAAGTAACAATTAGACTTCCTTAGGTTCTACAGGTGGTGGGAAAATGACATTGCAGCGAAACCATGGCAAGAGGGCAGAAGATTAGGAACAGCCCTTCAAGGGGAAGCAATTAAGGAAGGATTCATGAGAAGTCTTTTTCAAATAATTTACGATCTGAATGTCCCAGGCTACCGAAATCTGAGTAAACTGCAAACCTCTCACTGGTATATCTCCCCATGTATCCAGGACATTTCTTATGTTTTCCCTTGCTGTCACTTCTGAGTTTATCATTGCAGACACATTTAAGGAAAATCAGAAAATATTAAATTCTTCTATGTGTTTAGACCTGTAAAAACCTTTACTTACAACAATTAGCTTTTCAGCTTGTCTCCTTTTGCATATTTTTCCTTCCTCCCTGTATTATAATTTCCCTCAGAAGCATTGCCTAATTTTTACTGCTTTGCTATGATCTTGTAAATCTGATTGTTCTTTATTTTCTATGTTTCTGCTCTGGCAATAACATCTTTTTTCCTGATGTGAGGTGAACATAATTTTTTTTTTTTTTTTTTCTTTTATTCTGGTTTTACTCCTTTGGTAAATGGGTTGTAAAAAACCCCTATAATTTTCATTTCAGGAAGGAGTTGACAAAGAAGACTTTCTGCATACCCTACTGCTCTGCCTGGAAACTAAAGAAAAAAATAATCCTTTTGTACTCCACATGACGAAGGTGAAAATCTTTTGCAATGAGAAGGATGTGAAAACTTTTTGAAAATGATGCTGTTTAATACTTTCCTATGGCATAGGTTAGCTCCTACATGTGTGTGCTGGTTGAATTATACATTTTCTATTAAAGAGATATGCTTCAGAATGATTTTGTAGCTGATGATACCCTAGAAAATGTACAGTTTGTTGCTGAATTTATTAGCAATGCATGCCACAGTCCTTGGTTGGGTACTGCATATCACAAAATACAGAGGTCGTAGTCTGTTCAGAGACTGCTTATTTTCTAGGATGCAGGCATTTAAAAGAGCAGTAAAGGGCATATTATTATGCAGAATTTCAGACATATTAAGTCTATTTGTAGAAATAGGATACAGACACATTGCTAGCAATCCACAAAGAGGCTATAGGCAAGCCATGTGCTAGACAATGTGGATTTTAGAATATGGAAATAAAAATTGATTCTGTGAATGCTTAGAAGTAATATGTGGAATCTAAGAGGAAGGCTTGCAAAGCTGAATTTTAAAAAATGAATAAATTCTTGCACCCATTTTGCACTTTGGAAAGCAAAGTCATTACTATGCCTTCCAGGTATGTATCTGATTGGAAAATAGAACTTCTTGTTTAGTTCAGGAAACATTACATATGTTTAGTTCTTGACAAAATCTTTACCTATGAGCACCTCATGAATTCTTGCTGGATTTTGTCAGCATCAGAAAATGTGTTATCAAAAGTGAATGGTATATACCTACAAGAGGTATTTAGTTTCCCCCACAATACAGCTGACTTCATGTGTATTATCAATTAGGAGAGAAATCTAAAATCTTTATAAAACAGGAAAAACAGAAAAAAGTTCCAGTTTGGTTTTTTTTTTTTTTTTTAATGTAAAAATTATGGTGGTTTTTTTGGTTTTTTTTTTTTTTTTTTAATAGTTTTTTTTAATAGTTTTTATTGTGAGGCCCTTGTTCCCTGAGGGAATGGCCTGAAGTTGTGTCAGAGTTTTAGTTTGGATATTAGAAAAAGGTTCTGCCCCCGAGGGTGATTGGACAGTGGAATAGACTTCCCGGGGAAGTGGTCATGGCATCAAGGCTGACAGAATTCAAAAAGTGTTTGGACAATGCTGTCAGGCACATGGTGTGACTCTTGAGGTGTCCTTTGCAGGACTAATATCTTGACTTTGGTGACCTTACTGGTTCCCTTCCAACTCAGAATATTGTCTTATTTTGTGGTAATCAAAATTGCAGACATGGATAAATGAATTTAAAAATGAATTTAAAATTATCAATAATTATAACTTTAAACATATTATCAGTAAAAATATTGAGTTGTTTCACATTAAAAAAAAAAAAAAAGAAAAAAGTTTATATACTGATTAGATACTTTCTCACTGACTTGGTCAATTTTTCTGAAAATAACCACGGAGTCGGAGAATAATACCTACCATGAAGAAAATTTATATGTAAGGTGAATGAAATGCTCTGAAATCACAAAAGCAAGCAATAAAAAAAGTGAAATTGAGAGCTAAGAATGAGCTAGGAAATCAAAAGACAGCATAGCTTCATAAGGGCTCTTTGTATTTCACAGTGGCTCAGAAGCTGAATGCCTCATAACCTATAAGGAGAGGAATGTGAGAGCGAGGAAAGTCCCTTCTCTCCTTCATTCCATTACATAAACTACTTGGATTACATAAAAAATACTTCATCTATTTATTGCATAATAAAAATGCTTAATCCCACTACTTAAACACTCCCTATTTATCAACTAATGGAATAAAAGCAAAGGAAATCTTGAACTGAGCATGAGAGCCACTGCCTCAGACCTGCTTCTTGGGATGGGATTTGGGTTATGCCCATTTCCTGGAACAGCACCCATAGTGGACTTGACTTAAAAGTGTCAGCCCAGCCCTGGAATGGTTTCTGATACTCTGAAATAGCTATCACAGCATATCATTAGCAAGGCTTTTTTGCTGTCAGAACCACACTGGAAAAATAAGTGTTTTATAGATTCTGCTGCTTCATAAAAAGAAGCATCTGAGCAGGGATGTAATTAAATGTTTGGCTTCTCAAACATTATGTGCAAATTTAACCTGAGCAGGTAAATCAGCTCAGCATCAATAACAGTCTAGAGGGTATGCAGTACAAGAATATACACAAAAAATGTAAAAACAAGAAAGCACATCCTTTTGCAAGCACTGAATAATAATAATCAACAAAATGGACTCTTCAAGGACAGGTTACTGACGTAAAACTAAAGCAACCGTAAAACATACCCCCCCCCCCCCCCCCCTTGGGAGAACCAACAGATTTGGGAAAACCAATGCAGATTAGACATATTGCTTCTGCTTTTTTATTCCCAAAATTCCTAGGAATTATTTCTCCATAAAACTATTCCTCAACTCTTTCCACATGATTAAATTTTGGTTATCTCACTGCAGAAAGATAATTGTATGCAGATCTGCAAGAATTTAACATTGTTATCTCCTTTGAAATCTTTAATACACTTATTTTCCTTTAGAAAAGGAAACACCCCCCCCCCCCCCCCAACTGTGTATGTGGATCTTCATATTTGAAATGTGTTATTGCTTATTTTGGCAGCAGAAATGAAAAGTTTTGCTTGACAGATTACCAAAATGAATCCCTCCACGGATTTTAAAATCTTTTGGAGAGCTGCAAAATTCAATTAAAATTTTGTGATACCATTTGTTTATACAGCTGATATGACAGTATCAAAGCCTTGGATCTGGTCTTCCTAGTATAAGCTTTAAGCTAACAAAAATGTTTATTGAATATATTTTCTTAATAAATCTGTCTGATCTGTTGACTTGGTTTGTGCGTCACCCAAAGGAGGAACAGGAAGTCAGGACATGAAATCCACATATTTCAAGGTATCAGTTCAGGGACTATAATTGCTTCTGTGTAGTTCCAATGAAATTAAAGTTGAGCTTCAGGTATTCCCCTCATATATACCAAGATATCCATTCCTTTCCTCATAGCTAGCCCCCTCTTCTTTCCACTACATTAAAAAGGAAAGGTAACAGGGAATGTGTCATGATCTGCAACATCCTGTAAGATGGGATGCCACATCTCATTCGCATTTTCCAGTCAAGAAGACGTGGATGAGACACCAACTCCTTTGGAATCATAAAAAACCTTACTCAACTAACAGAGAAAGGTAGATCCCTCATTCACTCACATGAGACCGCACAACTATTTGTGATTCTGTGTGCAGGGAAGTTGAATGTTGCACAGTAACAGTGCATAAGACATGGCTGGAAGAGAAATGCAGCTGGAAAGAAACTAGTTTTCCTACTAAATTTTTATTAAAAATATAGAATGTGGAGCACATTTTTCCTACTATGGTGGATGATGATGCATGGTAAAAAAATCATTTTGGCAGAGTTTACTGATTTTACTTCAAATATTCTATTACTCAAACTATTACCTTGATCTGAGTTTTTCTGGACCAGTTCTACATAGCAGGAATCTCTTTTATATATGATAAAAAGACATATTATAAAAGATATCAACTGCTCATGGTGAAGACTAGAAGCACTCATGGATTTCTACTACTATTATTATTATTATTATTATTATTATTATTATTATGCATTTTCACATTATGGGGCATTGATGTATCACGTGATTTAAAGTCCATATTAGGGGCAAGAATATGAACTGCAAGAATAAGAATCGGCTTAGATGCTGTATGAAGGTAAACTTTTGGTCTGCGCTCAGGTGCTTTAGCAAGTGAAGCCAACTGCATCATGAGAGGCATGGAACTGCTTCCTGTGTTTTAACCTCCATACATTCATTTTGCCTCAAAGCCGAAAATACTGCAGGTGTCAGGTGGCAGGAAGGCCACTAACTAAAAGTATGACATGAATATGTTTACAATCATGGCCAGAGAAGGAACAAGTTTTGGAATATACCTATTGCTTTTCAGATCAGTTTCAGTTAGTTAGAATAGCAGAAAATATCAATAATTATATCTCCTCTGTGATCATAACTATTCAAATTAAATGGCTTATGATCTGTGCATAATCTAGCAAGCAACTAATTTTCACATTCTTGAAGACAGTGCGCATTTTGCAATATGACATTCTTCTACTGCACAATAACCAGAGGGAGATATTTTTTCCTTCCTGTGTAGCCCTAGAAATGAGGGAAGGAGGACACTAAAGTAAATGATTTTCTGGCTGGTCTCACTCAAAATCTTCCATGGAATCTGCTGATAGCTTGAAATGAATTTAATAAAAAGTTGAAAAAGGAGAGATTGAATAGGATAAGTGGTAAGAACCAAGGTGATGAGAAACTCTGAAAGATCAATCTAGTGAAGTACATTGAGGTTCAACAGAATCTTTTGAATTAGGCTACTTTCAAACCGCTTCAGCTGAATGTGGACCCTGGAGCGCAATTTGCAGTAGAACCAAATTGATAGAAATTGTTTTTCTATAAAGCACCTTGGTGTGTTAGCTTTGATTAATCAGAGGCAATTATCACAGCTAATGGAGCATAGCTACAAACACAGAGAACACAGTCACAGCAAAGTTCACAGGCCTCTTGTACCTAAAGTTCCCCAGGAACGTGCTCCACAGGTGGGCCAATTTGTGCATGCTATTGTAAGTACCTTTTCTAAGTACTGCAGTTATCATTCTTTGCTTCAATACCAGATGAGCTTGGTCACAAACACCCCTGCACTTTGGAATTTTGTAATAACTTGAATATCAAGCATTGGAACAGGCTGCCCAGGAAAGTGGTTGAGTCACCATCCCTGGAGGCATTTTAAATACATTTAAATGTGATACTCAGGGGCATAATTTACTTGTGAACTTGGCAGTGTCAGGTTAACAGTTAGATTTAATGATCTTAGTGGTGTTTTCCAAACTAAACCCTTCTGTGATTCTGTGACTCTGTGATTGTGTGATTAGCTTTCTGTAAACATTCAAGCAAGAAGATGCATAGGTTTCATGGTGCACTTGGACCATTGCTACAGTCCTAATCTAACTCACCGTTTTCGGGTAAATCCGTGCCAAACTGAATTAAAAATATAATCTTTCAGATGGAACAATTGCTGGTATTCCAGGGGTCAGACTTCAGTGAAATATTAAATCCTTTTGGACATGCTGCTTTAAAATATTTCAGGCTAAATACTGCCTGGTATGGAGTAGGTCAGATTCATAATCTCTACTGAGTTTACTTACAATGGAATTTAGTTTTTCCTGTCCCCATTCGGGGGAAAAGTAATTTCTTCAACCACCTCAGCTTACTCCATGTTGGAACTGGGATCCATGGAATCAAGGCCCTTCCCTCCCTGTGCTAATCTTAGCGATGCTTGCAATTATACTGAACTCATTGATGGTCTCTATAAATACAGCAATTTATGGTTGTGGCAAGTAATTCAACCAACTCTGCAATGGTAGCTGTAATATCTGAAAAAATAATCAATGGTCAAACGGAGGCAGCAAATTCTTATAGCTCCTTGCTTGGTATGACTGTGAGTCAGACTCTACATTAGCTGTTTCAAGGCCAAAAGGGCGACCTAAATTCTTACTGCCTGTGTTCAAGAGAACTATTACATCACTTAAAATGCAGGCTGACAAAGTTCCCCTGAGCTGTGCTTACAACCACCCTCTGCATGTTCAAAACCAGCCACTGAAATTCAGGACATAATGTAATCATTGTTTTTTGGAAGTATTATTGTCTGATTTTCATATTTTTCCAAGTCACATCATAAACATTTAATTCAATGGGCAGGAGCAGTGAATTTTTTAATAGAATTTTATCATGTAATACAGTTAGAACCTCCAAAAACAAATTAGCTGTTTCCTTATGAAAGCTATCACTGCAGCTCACCTAGAAGACCCATTTCTTTCTTTTCCGAAGTGGTGTTGGAAATAATCCAAATATACTGGAAATTATGCTTTCAATTTTGCAGTGAGGAAATGGGGACACAGAATAAAGCTCAGAAAATACTTTCAGGGCTGCAGAACTGGTTTACATGGCTGTTACATTACAATCCAAAATCCTCAGAGAGGAGCCTATGTACCCTGTGCTCATCGTGGGATGGTCTGAGCTCCTCTAGATGGTGACACACTTACAGCAACTACTTAGAAGAAATACTTATCTAGGGCCATGAATCTCAAACTCTGAGCATCAAGGCAAGTTGCTGTCAACCACAGGCAGGAAGACCTGCTCAATGCTGAGCACATGCTTAAGAGCAACCAGTGTCACATGGTGATGCCACTCCTTGGCTTTTGCATAGTAGAAATAGGGAAAGGCAAGAGGAGGACATAACTTCACCCCCTCTCACTCCCTGCAGTGCCTCATCTTTAAAATTAGGAGCTGGACTTAAATTAGGGAGTGCAATGTAATTGCCCGTGGTGCTGTCCTTCCATCTGTCCAGCAGGAGACCATAAACCAATCTGCCTGTCCTCTACAGAGAAAGTTTCATGAGAAAAGGAAAGCCTCATGCATTCCAGCTTTGCTGGGGCACGAAATGAGACAGGGGTTTTCAGGCAAAATGAGTTTTGGTTTGATTTGTTTTCCATGTGATGATACTGGTCTAAGCCTAGTCTCAATTGTATTATATATTGTACATACCTGTGACAGTGATGTCCTCAGTGACTGTCACAGTAAACTGTGCAAAATGAAGAAGCATGAAGCAACAGCTGAGCAGAAAGATGCAGAGGTTTCATCACTTATTGAAAGGTATTTCCATTCCAGTAGAAAATTGATTCCTTCACCACTCAAATCTACAGATTTGCATTAGGAATACAGAAAAAAATACCTCCTTTAAAAGCAAAAGCAGTAGAATGTTGCTATTTTCCCAGGTTTGCAAGTTTCATTTTTCTTTTAAAAAGCATTTGTAAATGAGTATATTTTTAAAATTGTAGAGACAGCAAAAATGAGAAAACTTTGGCATCCAAAAAAACCCTGGGGTCTAGCTCAGCCTGCCACATTAGCTATGGCTTAGCAAAGTACATTATGCAAATACAGCAAAGAGGCTTTTAAAACCTGATTAAAGACCTGACCTACAGATTAAGTAGGGCCATCTTAATATTGTGCATGAAAGGAATGTCCTTTGTTGGGGAATAAGATAGTGAGGAATAGGAGAAAATACTCTAGGTTTAATTTTCTAATGCTAATTCCAAAAAAAAAAAATAGATTTGTGGGGAAAAAATAAAGAAAAACAGATTTCAGAACTGATGAGCTATACAATCTTTGCTTTAAAGACAATTGTCCATTATCTGCAGTTCTCTAAGATGCAGACAAAGATAATATTCAAAACGTCAATGATTCGAGACAAACTTTTAATTTTTTTTCTATCTACCTTCATCAAACCAAAATCTACCTGTAAGGAAGATTTAATATTTCTTTTTAGGTAGAGAGAAAAAGCATTTTCTATTTTTTTAAGTGTTACCTTTCATTACATGTGTCTTCTGCAAGAGAAAGAGGGAAATATATTTATGTAGTATAAGAAAATGCAGATAATATGAAAATATAAGTGCTCAATATTATTAGAATATTTTTACAGGTAGCTTTTTCCACTTAAGAGAACTTCTTGCTGTGGTTATATTGCTCCATTTGTGATGTAGGATGAGAGTTGGTTGGGATGGAATTCTGCTTACAGCTCAGGCTGTTGAGATAGATGCCCTCATTTGATTTTATAGTATAAGCTTTCAGATCTGAAACTAGTCTGCTGATGTAGACAACTGATCAAATTAAAATGCCTTCTTGGACAATAAGGAAACAAACAAAGTATCTTTATCTGCTCATTTTTTAAACAAGCGTCTTTAAAAGATGTGTTAAAAGAAAAAAGAAAACATCAGAAAAAGAGAGGAAAGATAGAAAGGTGAAGGCACTCTTGCAGAAGGAGTTTCCTTATCATAAAAATGTTGTCAGCTAATAGAAGAATAAGGACAGTTGAACCAGCTCTTTAAAACCCCATGTGACACTGGTTACAGAGTGAGAGTGGATAAGCAGTTTACACAGTGTAATTTACTCTTTGAACACTAGTTTTACATTGAGGTGATATCCATGGTCAGACTACAAACATTTTGGTTAGAGTTACTGCATTTGAGGATAGATCTTTTATAAGCTGATCACAAATTATCCTGTTACAGGTATATGTGTCTCCTAGCTTTGAAACAGGATCTTTAATGTTTGTTTCACATCACAGCTTTTGAGTATCTTAATAAAGTTTAAGCTGAAAAGAAAAAAATGCTGCAAGTAGCCACAAGGATCTAAATTCTCTGGGTTAAATCTGTTTAGGAGTGGTACATCACACAAAGGATTAACGATTTCTACTGTATCTTTATCCCTTTTCCTGTTCTGATTTCCCTTAACTTTGTCCTCTGTGATACCATTAGCAAAATTGCAACCGAAAAAGATTTCGGTTTGGTTTACTTCCAGAATTTTAAGTAGCTCTAGCAGTTTTTATACTCAGAGCACACGCAATTCACATAGCTTAAATTAAAGCATAGAGCGTCATTCTGAATTTGTTGTAGGAAATTCTGAGAAAATGAATCCAAGAAAAATCTTACAATTCTGCAGGTTTCTCAGCTATGTTTTAAACATTTGCAAGGTTAAGAAAAATTTACAGAATGAGATTCCAATGACAAGACATTGGAAACTGACTAAGGCAAATTTGAGTATTGATAACTAAGTAAATCACTGAATGTCCCCTGTCAGGCACTGACAGCTGATGCATGTTCCGTACATAGTGAGTACTCCCAGTTCCGTCAGACTGTCTCCATAATGTCATTGCTCATAATACTATATGTTGTCATTTTAGTCTGAAGTGCAAACAATGGCTTTGTTCTGTAAAAAACAAATATCCCCTCTGCTTTGTGTCTTCAGAACAACAGCAGACACAGGTCAAAATAAGGATGGTCTAAGTGAAAGCTGAAATAAATTGTCTAGCATTTTATTTTACTAAGACACAAGATAAATAATAATTAGGCAATCCATGTATGGTCACCCTCTTGTTCCTGCTGCTAATAATCATACTTGTGGCACTAAACAATTTATACAGCCAGTAATATATCAGCCCAGCAAACAAATATGAATCAGTGAACCAGCTGAAAATTCTGTCTGAAAAGCCCTTCCTCCACAAAGTCAGCAGAGCATAACACATCAAAATAAAGGTCAGTGCAACCCCAGTTTGAACACAGCTAGTCATCTTTGATTGAGTTTGACTTTGAGTCTCATTTATCAGTGTAAGCCACTGAAATGATCTCTGTATTTCCAAATTGTTTCTAATTTGTTTCACTGCAGTCTTTAGAAAGGAAGACAATAATTTCTGCTTTTTTGTTCACAATTTTTGTTTCCTCCAAATAGTGTCCAAATTTGCTTCTCAGCTTTCTCAGCTTCTCAGCAGAGAGAACTTCATTAACGTTACTACTGCTACTACTATGACAACATCATCATTATTATTATTATTATTATTATTGTTATTATTATCACTATGTGTGAATTTTTAAGTTACTCTCAGATACACAACAGAGGTGTGGAAAATAACAGGGCATCTCCAAGACCATTGCTCCCAAATATTAGTTTTTTCTTAACTAAAACCATTAGAAAATTTTAAAATTAGGAAGTTTATAAAGTTTTTTTCAATTTTTCTGGCAGGCAACTAAGAAAAAGGGGACTGAACATCTACAGCATGTTCTTTTAGCTTAAGGGCCAGCAAAACTGATAAAAAGGTAAGAGCGGGAAATGGCATGAGCCAAAGAGAAAGAAAAAGACAATAAAGATAAATAGATGTGGTAGGAAGCAAGCCTCCTTTTGCTAGTTCACAAAAAGTGGAAGTTACCTTTAGCTAAAGATCTTTTTTGAGTGGATCACAGGGCACAAAGATGTTCACTGTGGTCCAATTTGTTTGATTAAATATTCACAGAATAGCTAAGGGAAAGCTTAGTTCTCTGGTTTAATCAATAGGGACATTGCCATTGTCTCCAATTGGAGTGCATGGTTTGGCTAAATGAATGCAATGTATATTCCTCTATGCAGCATGAATATTCACACACTTCAAGCCCATTTGCAGCTCTGTTTTCTCTCCATCTGATGATTCAATTGCCTCCACATTGTTATCCAGTGACATTTAAAGTCCTTCATGGTATCTGAGGCAACCAAACAAAGCTCATTCATATGTCACAGGACTTAACTGGAGCAGTGCCTCCTGGATTGGCAACAGCTGACCAGATTGCTTGCCCTAGGGGCAACTCAAATGACAATGCATAACTAAATTAAGGTAAATGTTTCACCTCAGATCTTCTTGCCATAGACTTACAGTCTTCTCTGCTAAGGCTGCTTGCTGTATAAGTTACAAAAATTAGTGAGGAGTTAATTTTGTTCACAAGGAAACGTGCAAGAAAGAGCAAGGCTCTAAGCACTCGGTGGTGATGGATGCATCTCCTTTTATCAACATTATTTGCTCTTCCAAAGTGAACAGATTCTAAAGTTTGCTAGTCTGTCTCTTCTAGTGTTAAATTACAATGCATTTGAACCACCTTATGGTGCAAAATCAGAAAGGAGACACTTGCTCTCTTGACATTCATTCTCTAACCCAAATTACCTTTCCTTTCTCTTGCAAGGCCCATGTAGTAGTCATTCCATTATGAAAGCATTTTGGCAATAGTGAGAGCTTGCTCTTTGATGTCTGTCAGCAGCAATAAGGACACATCATTTGCTGGTGTAACTTGACATATGCCAATGGAATCAACTAGTACATTAGCTCATCATTTTACACTTGAACTGAAATAAAAAGAAAAAGAAAGAAGCTATCTGCTATAAGCAGGTAGCTTAAGCAGATAATACCCTTAGGAAGAAAATATAAGCCTCAGGTTTTGTGCTTCTTGGAATTCTGTGTTTTCCTTACCAGCTCAGCTTATAGGAAAGAGCAGGTTGGTAAGCATCATTTGCATAGTTTGGACAACAGCAATTAAAACATGAAATCATTGATGACCACAGAGTTACAGTGACTCTTTCTCCCCACCTGAATTATAATGTGGTTTGACAGTTAAAGACAGGTTTGTTTTTAAGTCTGAAATTCATGGCTGAATAAAGATTGAACATAAAACTGGAACATGTTTTCAACCATTTATAAAAGCAAACCTCTGAGTCCCTACTCTGTGCTTTCAGATTCCTAATAAAAGTGAGGAGCTGGAAAGAATATAGAGGGGTAGAGTGATTGACTTAGAGGGATTGGTTCAAGAAGCTGAATGTTGATAACTTGGCCCAACAATTTAGCAGGATAAGGTGAGAGTTTTCAAGTACTTGAGCAGGATAACCCTGAAAATATGCTAGGAATCATTAAGGCTGACAAAAAAGATATCAAAATCAGCAGATAGTAAGAAATAGTACTGCTTCTAGAGCATTTTTTACACAAACACGTTTATGGAGCTTAAACAGTTACAGATAATTGCAGAGGTTTATTTGGTGTTTTGCTTTGTCTTGTTTTGTTTACAATCAGGCCTGAAGCAATAGAAAGAAAGTAGTCAAAAGAATTCCAGAAAATAATATTTTCCAAATATAAGATCTATTGTTCTGAGCAATAATCTTTACAAGGAAAGAGTAATAATCCCAGAATCAAAGGATCTATTAAAAGCAATCTTATGCTGACATTGGCATTGACTGCATGACATAATGCAGGGCAAATTTCCCCTTCCACCATCTCAAATATCTATTATTTTAAATTAAACCAGAACTACCTGATAGGATTCTTGAAACTTATCGTGTAAAAAGAGAAACTTTGAACAAGAACATAAATATACCTCACTTTTTACATCAAGCTGTCTTGATTTACTGCATTGTCTCTGCAAACCTATGAAGTAGTGTATGTAATTCAAGGCTTCTCATTGCAATAAATAACAAACATTTTACTTTTCTGTCTTCAGTATGTGTGAAATTGTTAATTAATATGAACTCAAAATGAATCCTGGAATTTTTGTATATATATTTAGTTACTTTTTAAAACTTTGCTTAAGTCATGTAAGATCCAGTCTCGGGGTTACTTCAAGAAGTTTCCCAAGTGCTGGTTTGTCTTCATGAGTACTAAAGTTTCATGTTCTTGTCCAGTTTAAATGTAGGTGCCTGAACTAGCCAGATAATCCAATACTTTTTAAGTAGCAAACAAATTGTAGTTTCCTTTGCTAATGAACTTGTGACAATTGTGTTGTGGTCCAGATAATTTACAGCAATATGAACACATTTCAGACCGTAATGTTTGGCTACAGATTATTTCCTTCTTGATATGAAAATATGACCAATTTGTGCAGAATGTTATTGATCAAAATACTAGTTATTTGAATCTATTAGGGTATTTGAAAAATTGGAATTGAAAATCTTAGCTAATGCTGCTCTCCAATGCAACTCTGATGATCCCAGTGTGGTGATCTTAGCAGGGGGATGCATGTTTTGATTTACATAATTCCATAATTCTCACCTGATTTACATGGGTAAAAATGCACTTACCACAGGGGGTTGTGCTGAAATTACTGAAAAAAAAAAGGTGTGAATAGTATTACTCATAAAATGGAATAAATGGCATAAAAGTGTTAAGTAAACACTAGAATATTCTCTGCTGTGTTGTTATATGAAGATTGTGGAAGACATTCTGACCCTAGCTGACATTACTTTTTGCTTTGTTAATAGTTTCAGGCATGATACTAACCTTTACTTATTTGGAGAATCCATTTCATGACATTCTTTTAGGTCTGCCATTTGCATGGTATAGTAGTTTTCATTTTTAAACTAAGAAATTTTGTGGCTTTAGGTGTGGGAATACAGACAGAGATAGTGCTAAAGGCACTCTTGCCCCTAATGTGTTGCAGCTGTATTAATTACCAAAGAGTAGGAACAGCCTTGCCCTCACAGCTATGGGTGATAAAAGAGTGAGTCAGGGAGTTGGAGTTTGCTCATCATGCTGTAAGGAGGAAGGGATAGGAAGCAGTGAGCTGAAAGTGCAGAAGAAATGCAGAGAGAAGGAAAGAAAGAGCCAGAGCTGCATGGGGTGGGGTTGTTCATAGGACTGCAACTTAGCAAAAGTATGGAAGACTTTTTAAATAACATGGGTCTGCAATGGAGAAAAGAGTTTTAGGTAATGAGGTACTGATACTTGAGGCCCCCTGAAGTTTTTAAAGAAGCACTCTTGAGTGCTGTGGCCATCTCAATGACAACATTTAGGTATCTGATATGGCACAGCTATAAGGAAATCTCTTTGACTGAGACTTCAGTCAATACTTTAAGACTGCAAAATTTAGTTTGATAAGAGACTAAGAATTCTTACATCAATATCTGTGACTAGTGTCTTACATTATGGTTTATTACCTGGGAAATGCCATTCCAGCTGCAGATATTTTTATTTATAGGATCATAGTACTGTGGAACAGTTCAGAAGGGAACGGACTTTAAAAAATCATCTAATCTAACCCCTCTGTTGTGGACAGGGACATCTTTCACTTGATTAGGTTGCTCAAAACTCCATCCAAACTGACCTCATCCAGGGATGAGGCACCACAAGTTATTGGGAAGCCTGATCCTGTGTCTCACCATCCTCATAATGAAATGATTCAACCTTATATCTGATCTAAAACTATCCTCTTCTAGTTTGAGATTGTTATCCCTTGTCCTATTACTACAATCCATGGTAAAAGATCTCTTTTCATCTTTCTAACCCCTGTATTGCATTTGTGTGGCAAGGTTTGGGCAGTGGGTGGGCTGCAGGTGTGAAAAGCAGGTAGATGTTTTCCCCCATATCAGACAGTGCCAGTTCCAGACATCTCTAAGATGGACCTGCCTCTGGCCAAGGCCAAACAAGTCAGTGACTTTGGTAGTGCCTCTGGGATATCTATTTAAAAAGAAGGGAAAAGCTCCACAACAGCAGCTGAATGAGAGGTGTGAGAATATGAGAGAGAAGCACCTCTGCAGACACCAAGGCCACTAAAGAAGGAGGGGGAGGAGTTGCTCTAGGCACCAGAGCAAAGATTTCACTGTATTCAGTGGTGAAGACCATGCAGAGGTGAACTATAGCCCTCTAGCTGGAGCAGATATCCACCTTCAGTTTATGCAGAATTTCACATCAAAGCAGGTGGATGTGCCCTGAAATAACTTGTAGCTGCATGGAGAGTCTGTACTGCAGCAGGGTCTTGGCAGGGTCTGTGGACCCATGAAGAAGGAAGCCCACATTGGAGCACATTTTTCCCATGGGACCTGTGCTCTGCAGGGAGCCCTCTGGAGCAGCCTGTTCCTGAAAGACTTCACCCTATGGAAAGAATCCACACTGAAGCAGTTTGAATCATGGAACTGTGAAGAGCCCCATCCCTGGAAACATTCAAATTTAGGTTGGACAGAGTTCTAAGCAATCCTTTGCAGCTGAAGTTGTCCCTGTTCATTGATGGTGTTATAGTTGGACTTGATGACCTTTAAAAGGGCCCTTCCAACTCGAACTATTTTCTGATTCCATGGTTGTATGAACTGAAGCTTATGGGAAGGACTCACATTGGAGAAATCAATGGAAAGCTGTTTCCTGTAGGAGATGCACTACACTGGAGCAGGGGAAAAGCTTGAGGAGGAAGGAGCAGCAGAGAAAACATGTAATGAGCTGACTGCAACCCCCATTCTCCATCCCTCTGTCTTGCCTGGAGGAAGTAGAAAAATATGGAGTGAAGCTGAGCCTAGGGGAGAAGGGAGACGTAAGGTGTTTTAAAATTTCTTAGTATTTCTTGTTATGCTATCCTTGTTTCATTTGCAATAAATTAAATTCATTTTTCCAGGTTGAGGGCTTTTTTGACCATGGCAGTAATTGCCGAGCACTCTATCCTAAACTTAACGTAGAAGCTTTTTGTAATATTTTCTTCCCATGTCTGGTTGAGAGGGGGAATGATAGAGTGGCTTGGTGGGGTACCTGTAGGCTGGGTAAGGTCAAACCACCAAAGGCCCCTTTAAGTACAGAAGGGTCACAGTAAGGTCTCACTGGAGCCCTCTCCATCTCTGTCTTTCTGGTTCAAGTGGTTCCATCCCTCTGATCACTTTTTGTGGCTTTCCCCTGGACCTGCTCTAACAGGTCAATCTCTGTCACACATTGATGACCCCAGAGTTGGATGTGGCACTCCAGCTAGGATCTCATGAGAGATAAGAGGCAGATTCCTCCCCCTTGACCTCCCTTGTGATGGTCACACTGCTTTTGATGCAGCCAGGATACAGCTGGCTTTCTATGCTGCAAGTGCACATTGTCAGTTCCTATCTAATATTTAATTCCAGTGTCTGGAGACCAGGACTGAGGATCTTCTGGGGCAACCCTGAAAGGGGCCCAGAAGGGATTTTGTTTCTTGGATGTCCTTGTTGAGGATTCCCACCTGCTATCATGCCCCTGTGCTTCTCTGGGCTTGTTGACATGACTCATTCCTGGATTTATGGTTCCTGTGGAGGCTCTGGAAGTACTTGGGGCAGGTTATTGTTTGGGCTCTCCTAACCTTCCCCACTGTCTTTTTTTGCTACTTTGTGAGTGTGCTGGTGAGCTTTTATCACCTAACAATCTCAAGTCATACCATGAGTATTCCCATAAGAGTGTTTTTGTTTAGTCACTGGGATGGATAACAGAAAGAAGGAATGTAAGGACTAGGCATTGTCTGGACAAGCAGGCACCTAAGGTCTAATTCTGCTTTCCTCTGTGATTTTGGTATATTGAATCAGTCTTCAGTATCACTGTTCTCAGTTTCTAAAAGAAATATGAGAAAACATACTGGAATTCCAGGATGCTTCCCAATCACAAAAATCTGGATGATAATCAAATATCAGAACTATGGAGTCAAGATAAGTTCCAACAGCCAAAGTACTGATCAAGCCAAGATCAAGTTCCAACACCAAATTCTCTGAAAATTGTTGTTGATATTGTGATAGCCTGCAGAATTTAATAATCTTTTTGTACTTGTTAGGTGGTTTTTTTTTTTTTTTTTTTTTTTTTTAGTATTTTTAGCTAACGTGGAGTTTTAGCTATGTCTCAGGAAACTACCCACAGTGAGAGAGAACCACACTCAATAATCACAAAAATATTGTTTTTTCCTCTAACATGCCCTGCAATTACAATTTTCTTCTATTTCTTACAAAGTACAAAGTTCTGTAAGCTTAAGGAATGCAACACAAAGAGTCAAGGGACCTGCAAGATACTATTAATTGAGGTGTATAACCTCACTCTTCCTTTGTCCATTTAATTCCTTAAATAAAAAGCTTGCCTTACGAGGAAATGAAAAAAAGATGCTACAGCTAACCCCAACAATATATCTTGTCCTGTAGCTAAATTACTCAACATCAATCATTTAACATCCTACTGTGGAATTCAGTCTAGGTATAATTGTGGTTTTTCACTTGCTTTCAGTTAAACAGAATTCCATTATTTGGTTAATACACTTGAGAAAAACATTGTGACCACTCTAAATAAAAGAGACCCCAAACAACCCTCTTCCATTTAAATCTGTTATGAAGCAACATAGTCTCTAGACATAAAATAGATATCCACAGTGATTTATCCTTGAAGATGTGAAATTCTTTACTGTGAAGATGGTGAGGCACTGGAAGAGGGTGCCAGAGCAGTTATAGGTGTCCCATCCCTGGAATTGTTCAAAGCTGAGTTGGATGGTGTAGTGGAAGGTGCCTGTGGCCACTGCAGTGATGATCTTTAAGGTCCCTTCCAATTCAAGCCATTCTATGATTCTAGGATAATACAAGTTGAACTAGAATCAGATACCTAAAGAAGAATTTTTTAATCTCTTAAATGGCTGCTGCCTTTCTGGAGGGCATCTTTAGCTACTATTTGAAGAGAGTCATTTATGTCTTTCTGTGTTATAGAGGAGGTCAGAAATAGGTAAATCTATAATCCTGTAGCTTGGTATCAGCTCACATTAATTACAAGGCTGGTTTTATATTCTACTGAGATATTTTATCACTTTGAAGCCAAATGAAACATTCTACACATTTTTTGAGCCAGCTAAGATAAAAGAAATATCTAAGTCTATCACTATCCAGCCCAGGACACTTCCATCTCATCTAAACTCTGAATGTTATCACTGAAAAGCTTATTCTTCCTTGGGTTACATTTTTCTAATTGATTTTACTGTATTTCACATCTATGTATTTTTCAGTTCTTTTCAAGCTTCCTCATTTTCTTTTTCTGTTATCCCCTCATTCATCGGGTCTCTTTGTATTTCCCCATATAGTTCAGAGTTATAAAGGTACTCTTCTCCAGATCTTTGCACTTCCATTTGTGTATAATCCAATGGTACTGAGAGATCTTGTTATTACTAATTCATACTGTTCCTTGCCATGAAACTAATTTCTTCTCTCATGGAACTTCAAACAATCCATCAACAGTCCTGTCTCTTTAGATCAAATGTTGAGGATTTGTTATAAACAAGAATTAAAATCTCAAAGCATCCATTACAAAGATCATTTTGTGAAAGCTGTGCTCAGACTTTAAGATAGCATGTAACCTCAAATGACACAACAGGCCACATTCAAAGCTGATTTCATTTTGGGTACAATTCTGCTGAGCTAAATTGAGCTGAAGTTGTTTATTCAGGAACTCAATCTAATCTGAAGTTGAAATGTGAACATGAAAATGCATCAGATAAAGCACTGCTGTCCTGTTAACGAAGTTTGATGGCAACACTTCATTTAATGCTCTAGATACACACCACAGACATTGCCAAAGGCAAATCTAATTAGCTGTGTGAAGAATTCCTATAGATCTGTTCTCACTTACAGAAATGTAATAAATGAGAGTAGATCTATGTCAACTTGCTATATTAACTTTTAAGATGGCTTCAGAAAGATGCATTCAGAAGTAAAAAATAATCCAACAGCTGTGGATGTCTGTAGAATAATAAATGCCTCATTTTCTGTACCAGGTCATTACTGAGATCTTTATTAACTATTCTGTGTATTTGAATTGAGTTGTCTTCTGTGTATTTTATGCATGTTTAAGTCTGAAAAATACAGAAAAGAAAAGAGACTATATATAAGCTTTGTAGACACCACATGGTCATTTGGCCATATCTGATTACCCTATGCAATTAATTAAAACTAAATACTAGCTCATATTCATCACTTATCAGAAGTTCATTTGAATAGCAAAGGGGATAAAATGCAAAACAGTGTCATGAAACAGAATGGACATTCAGTTGGATGAATACAAGTATTCATTAGGGCCATATTAGGTCATGGCTGCTTGAAGGGTATTTAAAATGAATAAGAATTTGAATGAATAGCAAAGTATTTTTTGATGTTACAAATTAAGGCAACCATTCTAAATAAACAAAACCACAACTTCTACAGACCTTAGTGTAAAACTCAGGCTTCAGCCAATTTGAATTCTTTTCTGGAGATAACATTTGTTTTTAATGAATAAACATTTTCCAAATAGTTTTTAAGAAGCAGGCACGCAACAGTGGGAGAACTCCATGAATATGTGTGGATGTGTGTGGGTGTGTGTGTGTTGATTTAAAAAATGAATGGGCTCACAACACTGCTTGAAGCATATCCTGGGGACATTCAGGTTTGGAGGATGCCAACACATGAAGTCTTCTGGCCAAAAATAGAAATCCATTCTGCTAAAATGGCTAGTGATTAAGTGTATATTGCACAGATGTTTACAAAAAGAGAAAAATAAAACTTATGTCTTTGATGGACTTGAATGTAATTTTATATTCTGCCTGCCTGAAAAAAATGACACCTTACTGGCTGTAAATGTTGGGAATTTTATGGATATGGAGAAATTACCACTGCACTGTTTGAGATTCGTTAATGTTCCCCCAAAGAAATACTAGATTTTTTTTATTTCAGAGTCATAAAATGGTCTGGGTTGGAAGGGACCTTTCACATCAGCTAGTTCCAATTCCCCTGCCATGGGCAGGAAGGCCGTGATCAGGTTGTTCAGGGCCCCGTCCAATCTGACCTTGAACACTTCCATGGATTGGGCATCCACTGCTTCTGGGGACAATCTGTTCCATTGCCTCACCATCCTCCCAGTAAAGAATTTCTCCCTCTCCCTCATAGCTTATCTAATATAATCAAAATACCAGAATATACTGATCATTGCTTCTTGTCCTGTTGCTATCTGACCATATAAAAAGTCCCTCTCCCTCCTTTTTATAAGCCTCCTTCAGGTACTAAAAAGCAAAAATGAGGTCTCCCTGATGTATATAAAGATAAGTTGTACAAATTTTTTTTAAAACCAGGTAATTTTGGTGTCTCTCTGTCTACATATTTGGATGCATGTACACATCTGTCTGTATTTATCCATCTATCTATCTCTTGTTTCATTACAGGTACTTCAGGAAGAGTTATGCCTAGTTATTTCCTTGTCCAAAATAAAACAGAAGATTGCCTTTTTATCTTCCCTTGTGTAGTTTTCAGTACCAAGAAAAGATTTGTTTCTGCAAACTGTGTCCACAGTGATCCAGGTTGAAGTTATCTCTTTATATTTGGCTGGTATAACTGTTCAGCTAAAATGGAATCTTTTCTTCTCTAAAATGGTCTGAGCTGACTCCTCCATTCTGTCTACTAGACAAGAGTGTTTTCTTCTACCTCAGCTGGTATCACTAAACTTCTTTTGAACTTATTTAGTGTACAGAGATACCTCTTGTTCATAGGTTTCCATCACCCTGCAAAACTGTAGGTGTTTTCACTGTTTCTTCTCTTTAAAGATTCTTAAATAAAATTCCTAGTTTTACTCAAATATTTCTTCTTCCTTGAACTGCCTTGCATGCCAGGTGTACTTCTTCCCCAGTACGTTTGTTATATCTCAGTAGAATGTTTCATATCCCTGAACTGCGTGCTTGTGTATACGAATTTTCTCAGCATTTTTAATTTTCTGAAAAGCAAAGGTACTTTGAAGGCTATGCACTTAAAAGCAGGGATTTATAATCATCTTATTATATGCAGGCATTCATCCTCTTTTGCATGCTTAAAAAAACCCCAGTGAAATTGTGAAAGGAGGCATTTATAACACAACTCTGCATACTGTCAGAGAAAAGAACAGTTTCCATATGAGACATAGCTCACTATTGCAATTATTTGATTTATTAGCTGCTTTGTCTCAAGCATATCTTCCATGATAACAAAAGTAAATAAGTTTATTTGAATATATTAATCTGCTTTAATTACTTGAAATAAAATATTAGTGATTTGCACAAAATAATATTGAGGGCATTAGTTGCCAATTTAATTTTAAGAAATTAATATTGTGTATGAACTGTGGGAGAAACTATATTTGAGAATTTAATTTTTTCAATCCAATTATTTCATGAACACACACAATCCCCTTAGACATCAATAAATTTAAATTAAATGTTTTTTCTTATTGATATCCTGTTGACTTTTAATTTCTGTTAATACCAAACAAAATGTCAAAATATAGCTAAGTCTCTATAGTTGTATCTATATCTAATCTGTATCTGTATCTAATGCCAAACAACCAAAGTTCAGAGATTATATTATAAAAATGTGATTTTGGTTAAATCTTAACACCCAAAGACATTTCACGAAGTACTGAAAAGGCCTTCACATGCTGCCACAGGTAGTATGATTATCTGGGGTTTCCATATAGAATGTCAGTAGTTGACTATTTTTTGTCATTTAGAAAGATTCTAATTTGTAAATTAAAATAATGTAGTTCATGTGGAATCATGTATCTATTTTTTTTCCTTGAAGTTATAAATCACATATTATTAAGAATTGAGTAAGATGGTACATTGAAGAAGATAAGTAATTTTTATAAAGAAAATTTAGAGCATATATTATTATTTTGGGCAGTTGTATTTTTTTTTCCCATACATTTCACCCTTGCTAAATGCTAAAAAAATCTTACTTATGAACAAATTACAATAAAAGCACTAAATAAACCTAGTAAATTTTTTCTAGTCTATGGTGAATGAAAAGGATTGGAAGAGATAAGCTCATTAGATATATTTTATGGTTCTAGAAAATTTCAAGGGAAGTGGTTTTTAAAACAATAACAGGCAAGAATTAATTGGGAAATTAGTTGTACATAATTTTAAATTGTTGACAAAGCTAAGGAAGAAAGTTCTGTCATTGATATGCATTTTTTAATATCAAAGTGTGGGATAGCAAATCTCCCCTTGATTTTTTTTTGAGAGAATGCTCCTTGTAAGGGAGGTTCTCAGGGTAACTCAGGACCAGACTTTGATCAGGATGCTCAGGATCCTCCACACTTCCTGCTTTGAGGAAAATGTCTATAGATTTGCTGTTGGGAAATCCTTTCCATATGGGCATAAAAAAGGGAGTAGGAAGCCCTGGAATCTCTTCCCAGCGATTTCTTAATCTCCCACGGAGTGACTTGAGCAGTTGCAGAAATGTCCAAAAATTCCCAATGTTTCACTGTTGAGTATGTGCTAGTCCTGTTGGTCAGAGAGAACCTGGGAATGGCACAGCTAACCTGATGCTGAACTTTTGAGCAGGAGAACATTGAGGGCATTGGTCTTTTATCCTCAAAAAGGGCATTTCCTTTCTCAGTAATTTTGTGAATATGATTTTCTTCAACACCTTGAAACTTTATACATAAGGAATTTCTTTTGTGATAGTTGCTGACTATTTGTTTCCCACTTAGATTGAGGAATAATAAAATAATTGCATAGAACAAAACAAAAAAACACTTAGAAAAATCCTGCAAACGACTCCTCATACCCACAATGGTTTTGAGTGGTAGAAAATAATCTCAATCCAAAATTTTTATGTCCTTTTCAAAACTTTTGGTTGTTATTTTTAAAATAAAATTTATTCTAATGAGGACTATTTTAAAATATATTTCCACATTATCTTTAACATATAAACCAAGTTTGCACTAAAACTCTATGTATAATAATGTTTAACTAATGACCTAAATGCACTTACATTTGATGAACCCGTCTTCTGTAGCTGTGAGGTATCACAGATTCACTAGATAAGTATGGCTTAGGAAGCTCTAGAGTTGCCCTTTCCCCATCCTGGAAATGAAAGGTGAGATAATTTTAGTAAGAAGGTTATATAAAAAGGGATGTTTATTTGAAGGCCTTCAGGAGCAGTTATATAAAGATGTCCACAAAAGCCCGTCCACACCCCTCCAGGGTTGAGTACATTATTATAGGTTTTAGGAAATTAGCATAATTGATTAAAAGCATCAGTTAGGAGGACAAGAGGTGATGCAATTCCTCCCCAGGTCAAGCCCCTTCTCTGGAGTCCCCCCCTTGGCACTGGCTGTACTTTGCCCATGAGAATGTATCCCAAGGAGTTGTTCTCAACCTTGGTTCCCAGGAAGAACCAAAATAGCACTGGGGCTTTGTACCCCACCCGAGGCTTGGAGCTCTGGAAGTTGTTTTGGCTTTCTGCTTAGGGAAAAGCTGTGCAAAGCACTTGGAAAATGAGTCACTAATACAATAGGTGGCAGAGTAACAAATGCACGAGTGAAGAATACAGGGAACATACAAAAGAACGAAAGGCAAAACCCAAACTGGCATCACTAGTCTAGAAAACTATGGCATCGGAAATTGAGTAAAATGACAATGACTAACTGCAAGTCTGCCATAATATTGGAAATTAAGGACAAAGCTGTATCTATACTGGCAAACAAGGTCAGACATGAACCTGAGTTGCAGGCTGACATACTTTTGCTTGCCCCAACTTTAGTGGATTTCTTGCTTACCTTTTTGAAGCGCTTGGTAGGGAAATAGTTCACCTGTTACATTATTACTTTTAGGTTTTTTTAATTTTATTTTATTTTACATAGTGTTTGCCTTTAGGAAAACCATGTCTACTGAGTCTAACGATTTTTCAAAGTTTCTATCTGCAGCAAATTAAGCTATAAATAGGCTTATATGCATTTCAAGTATGGATGAAACCTTTAAGATGCAATACTCTCGCATCCTTCACAGAAAGTGAATGTAAAGTTTAAGGAGGAAAAATTAAAAAATTTAAAAAAATAGCCTTAGAAGGCTAAGATTAGAAAGACTGCATATTTATCATGGTTGGTAAATTGCTCTCCTGAGACCTGATGTGCTATTTCAAGAGCTGAATTAACTAAAAAATGTGGCTATATATCACATGTTTATTTTAGTGATTGTGCTGAGAAGTAGTGAGGCTAGTTAAAAATTCCACTATACCTCACAGGGAAGAAATAGCTTTGTGTATCCTCAGTACTCCCACCTCCTGCAATAAACTGTTTAAAAGCATTGAGAAGCTGTAAATTAGTCACACAGCCACTTGTTATTGCTAAAGTACATTATTAATTTCAGAAAAACAACTTTCAAAATAAACCACTGCAATCTCTTGTTTATCCTGGTTTTGTATCAATAGAAAAAGGAAGTTAATAGGTAATTTAGTAATATCCACTGCTCAATTTTGAAGGAACTTTCAACTCTCATGCCAAAGTGCTATCCTTGTGCAAACAGATAAGATGGAGAGTCATATATCTTGAACACTTTCTTTAAGAAGATATTCTTTTCAGTAATGAATCAGATGTTACCTGTCTGAAAACATAATAAAGATGTAATAATTTGCAATAATCTGCTCTGCCCATTTGAAGCTCATCTCTCTCACCATTCTGACAAACCTTTGTGTTGGGAGTCCTGCCGGTTTGGACTTAGCACAGTAGAAAACTAATTTTTGTGATCATTATGTTCTGAAATATTAGAACTACATCCTTACAACTGGTTATAAAGTCAGCCTGTTTGATTTTCTTCCAGGTTCATGATTTTTGGTCAGTTTTTGAAAAGTTGACAATACAGTTACTATTCCTGTTCAGGCTCCTCTATAGCCTTGGCGTCCTTTTTCTTATTTATAGGATGTTTAACAAAATCAATTGTGCAGAAGATGGATTATAGTAATCCTTTGATTTTGAAATGAAAGTATTAGTGCCATCTTTTAGTGCTGTAAAGGAGCCTACAGCATACTGAGAGCACAATCAACAGGTAACACTTGGCCTTTGAGCAGGGTTGAGCATTCTCTCTGTTCTGCATATGAATTGCTACAGTTTTTATTTAGGGATTACTTATAAATCACTCAATGAACATCAATACTCTTTCAGTTCTAGTGAGATTTGGAGCCTCTCCTATTCAGTAACATGCTGCCTTTGCTGAGGCGTAGTGACCTGGTTCAGGAACGACACGGCAGCCACACCCAGGCTGCTCGGTCCATCAGCTCACAGACACCAGTGTGGTGGACGGCTAATGGCGTTTATTAACTGGTTACATGGAGTTATAAAACCTCTGTTTGCTACATCACATCCGTCTGCTTACGTTACAAACTAGGTGTTGCTTAGCTAATCAAGGACACTCAACAACAAAGTGTTGAGGGAGGGGTTCTGTCTGCCCGTACAACGCGATATCTTCCGATCGCCTGTCCCTAATCTCCCACAGTAACAGAAGTCAGGGAAGAAAGGCAGTGGGTGACTGAGTAGCATAAGGCTAACCGTCTTGCCCTAAGTGACATTTCCAAGATTGTGAAGAATGTGTGGTGAAGAAAAGCTCAACACAGCTCAGCTATTTCCTTCTCCCCAGGCCAGGTCCTTTCTTTATATTTCCAGGGTTAATGCTGCAATAATTATCTGAGGGATGAAATTTGCATTGATGCAAATATCTTTGAGGCTGTGTTCTTCACATCAGTTGAAAAGACTGAAAATGACCGAACCAATTCAACTCAGCTGTGTTGGGATGGAATGACTAATGTTTGCTGACTACTGGATGCACGCTGCTAGCAAGAGCTCCCTCCTCTAATATCTCAATATCAAACATAAATGGCTTCAGCAAGAAGTACACTTGGTCTTGGTAGGTTTCAATGAACAAGCCCTAAATGCCTTCTATTTCCAACACTTTCACTCTTTTCATTCTTACTCATGCTTTTCTTGTCTGCTCCCTGATGTATACATGCATATTCCTAACAACATCCCAGAATTTTGACTGAAGCGGTTTTAAACTTACGTGGACCTGAATAGTGACAGCAATTTCAAATAAGAAAAACAGACAGGAAAGTATGCATCAAGAAAGACACTCCTGAATCACATAAAGTTTTCAACTGATGGGAAATTGGGGAGAAAAATGAAGCATGAAATTTGAAATTATTGAGTGGAAGGAAATATTTTGGTTTTGTTGTCAGTTCCTCATGCTGCTTAGCAGAAGAGAAAGGGGTCTAAAAATAAACAGATGTGTTAGTGCTACAGAAAATGTGTAAGAAAGAATGACTTGCATCAAGCTTTTTGTAGGAGAATAAATAAATAAATAAATAAATAAATAAGGCCATTAAGGAGGATGGGTGCAGTCATCAAAAAACCTCTGACATTAACTTTTATGAAGCAGTTAAAATTCTCAGTGCAACTCCAGATTTGCATGCCAACTATGACCAATCATTCAATCTGAAAACAATATGAGATAAATTTACAATTTAGCTTGTGTTCTGTATGGCTCAACGCAGATGAATCAAACAATATGCAATAAATTTCATGGCCTGTTAAGTTTTAGCTCTGGTGATGTAAATCACAGGTGGATTTGTATCACAAAGAGAGTGCTGTTGGGTTGAGGAAGCAGTAAAGTAGAGAACCAGACCTTATTTTGACTATAGTGAAAAACACAATAGAGACATAAAGAACTGTGGAAAAAAAGGAAAGCCTATTACCTTAAAGAAAATTGCATAAATAACAACCATGAAATCATCTGTTTAACCTAACTGGAGAGAGACTGCAGAGCTTCCTCAGTGAGCTCCATTTAAAGACCAGAAATGCTTAGAGAAAATTTCTACAGTAACAGTCCACAAATACAGCTGTTATGATTATTTTCAAGCTCAACTAGTTCTGTCAGCTGAAAACAAAAGTATTTTATTCTCTGGTCTTAAAATAGCTATGGACTTTGATTTCATGGCAGTATTTGTTCTGTATTTTACTCATGATCAGAAGATCAGGCTTATTATGAAACAAAAAAAGTCTTAGATTTCCATTTTATGGAACTAAACTCATGATGAATGTCCTGTTTGCTTAGCTTGACACAAGATTCTAAATGCACATTCCAGAGTAAATTTGATGTTTCCAATCAGCTACCGATTCTGTGGCTATTGTTTGTGTGAATTATGACTTCTTTATATAATCTTTTTTATATGTGTGTGCATAAAGTATGCACCTAAATATCTTGGTTTAGTTGTCTTTATTTTTCTTTCCACTTTAGATTTGTCTTCTAGAAAGTATGTGCTTGTGGAAGAGTCTATCCTCAACACATATAGCTTTATAGATGCTGAAAATAAATACCACCGTCACAAACACCATTAAAGAGCCATTGCGCATAGCATCTTCTAAATATCCCCTTCAGACAAAGTGTGTAAAGGATTTGATAATTTTTTTGGGGGGTGAGGTGGTAGTGATGGTGGTTTGGGTTTATTTTCTGTTTTAAGGTCACCAGACCTTTATGATTCACTATTGAGCTAGAAAACTAAAGAAAACCTTCCCTCGGGAGGTTTTCAATTGGTTTGATAAGTGAGAATGTAAGCTTCAGCATTTCTTGTTCCAGGTTGGCATAATCTAGTAAAGACCAGTAAAATATTACGCTTTATATGAGTAATTTTGACCTGTAATGAGGAATATTTCTGTTCCAAATTCTTGGTGTGGTGGCTACGGAATTTTTAATCTACTTAGGCTGCTCTATAAGATTGATTGTATAGAACTGAAAGATTACTGCTTTGTATGATTAAGCTTTTGATAGGAAGAGGACAAATGATTCATTTACATCTAATTAGTGACACAAGACTTGTGGAGACTGGTCATCAAAGACTGGTGGTGGGCTTCAAAAGCATGAAGCTCCCTCACCCAGCCCTTCCAAAGAAATGGTGGCTCTTAGAACATGAAGATGGTTGTAAAACACCTTGACCCAAAGGTTAAATTTTGGTCTTTTCCTGCTTATCTCTGAGGAAAGTAACTTCCCTTCATCTGGAGGACTAATGGCCCCATAAGCACATGAAAAAGAAAGCACAACAACGGAAAGAAGTGAATAAAAATAAGTAAGTTTCAGAAGGATATCAAGCTCACTTCTGATTACACATTTTCTTTCTGTTAAGAAAAAAATTCAAACATTTAAGAAAGAGTGAATAAAATTAATTTTAGACAACAAAACCCTAGAAAAAATCATAACAATGAAAGGGGAGTGTGTAGGGCATAAAAAGAAGTAAAAAGAGAGGAGATGAAGAATGTATTTAAATATTTATACTCAAAGTCCTACAAAAACTTTCTTTTGTCACCCAGCAATAAATTCACTGACCACTATCTTTGTACAAAAACAAAACAGCAGCTGTGCCTCTCTGCCTATCATTAGAGACCTCTCTCTGATGTTCTCAGAAGCAACTCATTTAGTCTTCCTTGAGCAAATGTCTTATTAATAATCTTCTTTGTGTTTGTGGGTTGGTTCATTAAGTTCATGCATGCATAAAGTTGCTGTTACTGCAGATAATGTGCAAAACATTTATAAATTTAGGCTTTTCAAACTCTGAAAACATTTTTTAATTCAGGAAAATATTACGTGTTTCTAAAATCTTCTTTCAACCAAGGCACTTAATCAGGTGTGGTGGTGGTGTGTGGTTTTTTTTTTTTTTTTTTTTTTTTTTTTTTTTTTTTTTTTTTTTTTTTTTTCCCTCTCATTCACAACACCAATATAGGCTTTCCAAATTTTTTTGTGTGAAATCAACTCTCTGCTGTGCAGATATCTTATCTAGCAAATGTGTCTCTCTGCCCTTTCCCCATTTATTTTTTATTTACACCATAATTCCTTGTGCATGGAAGCTAGGATACCGGGGTGCTGGGCAGGGCTGTGCAAGTCCCTTCTTCCCTTGTCAGAACTGCATGCAGAAAACAGCTGTAAGTATACACCCAAAATTTTAAAATGCTTTTTTTATTTTTTGCACTGCAAAACTGAATGAAAATGTTTTGTTTGTTTCTGAAATGTTCCATCTGACACAAATTAAAAGGCTAGTTTTCTAAGAAGTGGGGACATCCTGGGAAAGTGTTTTCAGTCCCTCCTACAGAGTCTGTCACACTTCAGATAAATTGTTAGATATTTGCTAGTGCATTAGCTGGAATCCATCAACAAGGCAAATGGCCTAACTGCCAGGCTGGAATAATTTTGCAGTCTGGGATAATGACTATTTAAGTATTTTTATACAAAGAGGAAACATACAGGCAAAGACTGTGAAAGATCTGCATCAGAATATCTAAATAGCTAGAGATTAAGACATTTGTGCAAGAAGTAAAGGGTATAACTTCAAATTTTGGTTCTGTATGAAATGGAGGCTTTGACCTTTTTTTCCATGTGAATTTCCATTCAACAAACTATCCTATTTCTAGAACTGGACTGCTTACTATTTTTACCAATGGCACCCTTCCAATTTCTAGAAAGTTAAATGAATATGTTTATGCTCACAGTGAGGCTGGAATTTTGTACAAGTCCAAGTAAACAGCCAATTGCTGAAGCACTGAATACAAGCAGTTGCCACCACTACTTTGTTTCTTTGTTTCTTCTTTAAATGTAGGTTTCAAAATATTTCCCTTGATAAAATTTATTGTACAAATTCCATCTGAATTGAAAAAAAACCAGTTTTGTGGTACAGAATAATTTTGGGCCAGCCTTAATGTTCAAAAACAAAAAACAAAAGTGAAATCTCAGACGTAGTGGTAAGAGGTCTTCAGAAAAAGGTAATAGGTATGCTGTTATGAGACAAGATAAAAAATATACTAGGTAAAGAGAACGTGAAGGAGACCAAATTTAGAAAAACCCTTCACATTACCCCTTTAGCTATACTATATGGCACTCAGGAATTTTCCCTGATTGCGTATGCATTTGAACAGAAAACAATTATTATCAACTCACACTCTTAGAGCTATGCTCTGTTAATGTTAGCTAAACATGAGATGGTTAATTTATTTCTGTCAGAAGAAATTTTTACTTCATTGTGTTCCTGGAAGGTTATGCCTGACTTCTTCGTCAGCAACGTATGAGAGGCACAGTAGCAACAATTTAGCTCTATCACACTGCCCACTGTGTGAAAGAGAATCATAGCCCATTTTATTCACTATTTTGCTTATTAAATTATTAGAATATTTTTTTCATTTGATTAATAATATAATGTTATATTATTCAATTTTTATCATATTCATTTTTCCACTGTATTCATAATGTAAGTCCAAAGAGACAGGACAACATAGAAATCCTTATACTAGAAATAATTACACAGAGTATTTGAAATATATGTAAATATACATAGCAGATATTACTTTCAAACTTCACATTACTTTTCTGTCTTAGCAATTCATCCTCTAGTCCCTTCCAAATGGGAACTTTATGTAGAGTTTCAAAGTTGTCTGAGTAATGCAAAGATTTAATTCGCAGTGCTACTGATTTTAAATGCAATTTCAATTCCTAAATCAGTTAAGTGATTTTGATAAAAAAGCTACTTTTTTACTCCATGTATTTGTGTATTGCATTTTGCTACAAAAGAAAACAGAAAATTAATGAGGCTTGTAGTTTAAAATACAAAAATAAAGTCCTTCAACACCTGAGAATTTGCGTGACAGTGTTGGATCTCATTATTTCAGCCATTCTTGCTATTTTCGCTTTTCAATCCTCATGTTCATTTAATGCAGTAAGAGTGTGAGGGAAAAAAAAGAGCTGTGTTCTGATTTTTTAATTTACCAGTTCACCAGTGCAGACTTCATAGACTCACTGCCTTCAAAGCAGCTGAGTGGAATTCAATATATACTGTATCTTCTTTTAGAATGAATATAAATAGCATGAAAACTGTATTTTACTGGTTTCTGATGCTTGAATTTCAAAATCCTGCACACTAGGATAGAAGGCATCAGTCCACACAGGTAATGTATCACCTTATGTACTGTTTCATAAGAAATATATAGTACAGGAAGATTCCCTCTGCATTTAAAACTAGATAAAGTGATTTTTACAAAGGGTATAAAGGAATATTGATAGACAGAGACTATTTATAAGCAACTACAGAGTAGCAACTTACAATAATCTTTGGGGCTCTGCATAACTCTGTGGCCAGGTAAGCTGAGCCATCTGTGTCTTTGTGAGGGTTTTTGGTGTTTTTTTTTTTTTTTTTTTTTTTTTTTTTTTTTTTTTTTCTTGGCAGGACTCCATGATCTTAAAGGTCTTTTCCAACCTGAATGATTTTATGATTCTGTGATAAGAGGTATGTGCCATCTCCATTCTGTCTCAGGGGAGAAGAGTCAGGCTTGGTTGACCTCTGTCTTGCAACTTTTTTTCTTTCTGTTCTGTGTTTCTGGAAACCACTAATTACAGTTGCAGTGTTGCAGACAGGTAGAGATATTATAAAAGAAAGGTCTTATAAAATATTGTTGAGGCCCTGCTGCTCTAGCTAAGCTAGCAGTAGCTTGAAATTTTCCATAAGAAAGAATCAGAGGGAATGAAAAGTGCATTAACACAGCAACCTATTCTTGGAGCGAAAAATAAGTTTGCACCTACATAAACAATCAAACTGCCTCATGAGAATCAGTGAAGAAAATAAGTAAACAATCCAAGAATAAAGAGATTTGATGCAGAGTTAAAATACCAGTTATTAACCAATGAATTGTATAGCAAGAAAACTACTAGCCAGTTGGAGTTCAACACGAGGTCTGTGAAAACTGTATAAAAAAGAGTTATGTGAATAAAAGTATGGGCTTTTCCTGCACAAAGAAACTGAGTCCCGTCTACTGATTGTGCTACAACATAGCAGTGCCTTATTTCAACAGATCAGGATGATTTAGGACTGTTTATTGAAATCTTCCCTAAGACCTCAATGCCCAGTCTCTTAAGCCTCAAAAATACTTATTTTAAAACCCTACAGGCACAGCTTTTTTTTTTTTTTTCCTCAATAGTATCAGTTTCAATGATGGTTGCTGTAGCAGAGGGTTAATAATAATATTGTGTTACTCTGCAATTTACTACTTTGGCCTTCCTTCCACTGGTTTATCTAGCCTAAGACCAAATTATTACCCTGTAATAAAATGAAAAGCCGCTATTATTGCTTAATGTAAGTACACTTAAGATTATTAGTAGTAGTGTACTTGGTAAGGTTAAATCATGAGGTCTTTGATGCTAACTTCAAAAATTACATCTCTGATTTAACTAGAATAAATGAGATGGTTGCTTCTCTCTAATTAAAGGCATAAGTGTATCTATAGTACTCAGCAATTATCTATCACTTAACACTGTATTATAGGATCATTTATTGCATTCATTTTATTATAATTACAATTACCTTACATTTACTGAGGGCCCAGTCTTCAGAAAACTAAGCAGCCGAAGAAATGAATAATGGTTTTTTGAAACCTAAGGGAGCCTATTTACCAAACCAAAGGTGACGTTCAATTTGCAGAGAATTAGGATGATATTGCCAGCAGCTAGAACCATCCTCTAGGGCCATGTTTGCAAGGACTACAAGTGCTTTCCAAAAAGTGAAGTGATTCCCTCTGGTTGATTCCGGAATTTTGGGCTGTTAGGGTAGTGAAGAGACTGAATTTCCACTTCTCAACTCTTTCTCAGGCAGTGGCAAACAGTAAATGATGACTGGTGAAGAGACAGGGAACTCCAGCTGGTTGTACTGTTGAAGGGAGTAAAAGCAGCACAGCAAGAACAGGGCAGCAGTTGAGCTGAAAGTTTAAGAGAAAGGAAAAGGGGTACCCTGGAGTGAACAATGAGTTTCTGATGAAACAGGAGAGAACAATTTCTAAAACGATTGCCTTTTTAAAAATTTTTGTGAGACAAGAGATGTTTCTTCTTCCTTCCCTCCTGACTTGTCCTATATTCACATTCCTTCTGTTTTGTCTTCAGCCATTAGCACAATCATGTTTTGCTTGCCTGAATACTCCCTGGTAAAGAGATCTAAAACATAAACACCTGAATAATTACTGTAAGACTTTTAAATTTTTTTTTAATGGGGTCTTTGATTGCACAAGGTAGAGCTTATGCTGTGTTAGTTTCTTTAATCAGTGGAGAGAAAAAAATTAATGCAATCTAACTATGACTGTGCAAATTGTGAATATTCACAGTCTACAAAAAGAGAACTATAGTTTTTTAGTTCTTAAAAAAACCTGTGAACATTTTGAAGTCCTTATTCCCCAAGACATTCAGAATAAAAGATAATTAGTATTAATTATTCCATTTGTATTTGCAGTGGGAAGGCAATGTTTATGAAAGGTGAAATGACTGCTTCTGTTTGTAGATTGAATACAGACAGAAGCAGTAAATGCAAACTATTGAATGAGTGATCAATATATTTAGAGCAAATCAAAAAAGCATTTTCCTACTGCTCAAATAAAACCATGCATCAATTTGTCTGTGTAAGGTCATTTTATTTTGTGAGTAGCATGCCTTTAAAACATCCAGAGTACGGCACAGTAGTAATTTGTACTCTCACAAATGTGTCCCTACTTGTTATTGCTGTAATTTACTCAGCAGATCCCGCTGTTTCATTAAAATCTTTGTGTATGCCATTAAAATCAAAGGAAACTTTGAGTTTATTGGGCACAGGATCAAGGTTTGGCCACTCAACATGTCCTTGAGCCAAAACAAAACTTAAAAGGAGGTTAATGTTGAGAGCATTGTTTTGATTGTATAATTATGCCAACCAGCAAGACAGGAAAAGTCTTTGGGCTGCACTGAAATGGAAAGTGTACGTGTCTATTTTAAACTGCTAATACTTCATCTAACCTACTGTGCTGAACAGTCACAAAATGAACCTATGCAGTGACTGAATTGCTGTCCATAAAGCAAAAGCAAGCAATAGACTGTTGTTCCATTTCTATAATATAGTCATTTCTATAATGTAGTTATTTCTATAATATAGTTATTTCTACGTTATTGCAGCAGTAATGAAAACCAATATCTTAACACTGCGATGCTGCATTTTGGGCATCATTTACAGACATGATGTTCTAAACCAGCATTTTCTGTGGAACACAGAAATGCAGTCTGTACAAAATGAAATTATTCAGTAAGGTGATCAAAAATTACTCCCTGATTATATTTATTCACCAGTACAGTAAAAAATGTGAAGTAAAGCCATGGTCTTCCAAAACATTAGAGTAGTAGGAGTTAATCCTTAAATTAAAACTCTGTAGAAACATATTTACTGCATCCTCAGTACCTGTCTGTGGCTTGAGATGTCAGAGCATTGTTTAGGATCTGTTTTTTAACAGGGGAATTTTCCTGGAAGGGTACAATCCTAGTAGAAAAGCTACAGGATGATATTTCCCTAAATTCCAGGAAAAATATTAATATGCTAAGAAGTTTTTAAAATATGAGGATCTCCTAAACAATTTGAAAGGGTTCACAAAATAATTTTTAACTGTATTTTCTTAATTCCATTATTGAGGAAACATGATTCTAATTAAAAAAAAAAAAAAAAATCCAGTAGAATATACTGATATTAGTACTGACCTTGGAATGTGTTGCTTTTTTTCCCTCTTACCTCATGCAGTAACTGAGGATGTAGAGAGACTGTCCTGACAGAAAGGTGAATGTGATTCTCTTCACTGAGACATTGCAAGGAATTCAAGAAAAAACCTGAATCTAGCTTCAGATTCAGGATTGAATTGTTAAATTCATTTTATCAATACTGTGAAAAAATCACTCATTATGATGAGTCAATCTATTTACTGATCAGCTGGAAGTTATACTAAATATCTTTGTAAGCACAGTTGTAAGGGTGAGCAACCAACAGTTTTCACTTTACTTGTAAAATTTGTTTTCATAAGTTATATGGGAACCTCTCTGGAATTCCTTTTCTGATATTCTGTTAACTGTTAGAATTTATATATTTTAATTTTATTCTACAGTTTCAAAGTTGCTTTCATAATCTTGCTGGAGTACTTCATCCATTAATAGTACATTTTTCTTACTGAGAAAGATAATAAGAATAGATAGGAAGATATAAAATTTTAATAGTCTTTTCAAGACTTAATGATGCAAATCAGCCAGTGCATCTGTGCATATTAATTCCAAGCAATCCTACAGTTATGAAAACAAAAACCTGTTTTTCTAAAACAATGGTAAATGCAATTAACTGAACGTTTTTTAGGGAAATTGCACTCTTACTTATTTTATTAAACATTTCATAACAGTACTAAGGTATTCAATGGTGTAAACCTCTGGTGTTTATGCTTTTTCTGTGTGGTACCACAAGTGACTAATTATTTTCCAGGTGTCATGGAGAAAAAAATTGGTTAATCACCCAGTCAATTTAGCTTAACTTTCAGCAACTGGGAGCTGCTGCTTCAAGTTTTGTGCACATAGGCATATGCACATGGAAATGAGTCTCCACTTGCGTGTGTAACCATATTCTGGTCCTTATCCCACTTGTTTTTAAAAGATGGAGACTTCCAGGCTTTTGCAATGAAGTTACACTGATACAAACCCAGACCGCTGTGACACAGAGAAGAATTTAGAGTCACAGAAACACTTGGGTTAGAGAAGACTTATAAGACTCCAAGCTCTAACCTGGTAGTGCCAAGTCCCCCACTAAACCATTTCCCTAAGCATCACATCTACATGACTTCTAAATTCCTCTGCGGCTGGTGACTCAACCACTTCTCTGGCTAGCCTGTTCCAGTGCTAGTGATAAACCTTTTGGTGAAGAACTTTTTCCTAACAATCAGTCTAAACCTCTCCTCACCCAGCTTGGGGCCATTTTCTCCTGTCCTAACTTGAGAATATAGGGGATGAAGGAGCAGATTAAAGAAATCGTAAGTTCTGACACAGATCAGAGAGATAAAAAGATTGCAATATGAATCTCTTCCGTAATTCATAATTGCCTAAAATATGCTGAAATGAAGACTTAGGATAAGAATAAGGTTTTGGTGAATGGGATGATCTGGCGTAACAATGTTTACCTCAACCAAGACCATTGTTGAAACTTTATAAATAGTGTGTCATCACTGCTGTATTGGGGAGGGCTGTTGTATACCAAAAGCCATAATTAACACTTCTTGGTGTCTTTTCCGCAATATTTGATTTTTTGAACAGTTCAGTTACTCATTTGGACCTCCCACAGATACCTACCATTATACTGTTTAATAGAGCAGGTAGACTCATAGGAGCTTAGAAAACAGATTTTTCTCAGGCTGATCTCCTAAGGAGTTTTTCTTCTGAAGTGAAATCTTCTTTTCCTCACCTGATGTATCTTGGTTTGGAAAGACAGGTGTCTGCCAGGGAAAGCCAGAGCCTCCCTTGGAATGGAGAATGTAACCCCCCTCTCTCCAAATTATTATAATTTTGAAATTAAAGACTTTCAGGCAAAGATATGGGAATAGGTATAACAGGTTTTCACCAGGAAAATAAAAATAAAAATGTAGTAGTGCAAAAAAGCAAGCAAACAAAAAATAAACACTGACAGAATCAAAATACTATCTGACACCCTGTTGGTCAGGGTGTTGGTAGCAGTCCAGTTAAGTCCTCCTGGAGTGATAGATGTGGTTTTGTTGGAGCAGCGATGGTCCTGTAGAAGGGTGCAGTTTTCCTTTGAAGGTCCAGTGGTCGTGAGATGGGTTCAGCCTTCCTCTGGCAATCCAGTGGAAAAACAGCTGTTCTGGTATTCTAAATATTAGATTTTTATCCAGGTAGGAATGCTAAGCTCCTGCCCTTGGGTGGAGCTTCTCACAATGGGATGATGTAATTTCAACAGTCATGCAGTGAGCCTCAATGGCCCATTAACAGCAGGAGGGAGGATGGGTCGTGGAAGAGATAAGAACACTGTCTCACCTGATTTTAACAGATGGCCCATTAACAGAAGATACACGCACCCCGCCCCCCCCGCCCCCCACCCCCCCCCCCCACATCCACCTGTACATTTGAGAAATCGAAGAGAGAAAGAAACACTGCCCCACCTGTTTTAATAGCTGGTAATGGAATATATACTTTTGGTTACATCTTCCATTGCAACTTAAGACAGATGCCATAACTCCAAATTCATCCCTCTGCCTATCATTTATACAGATATATTTACACAGATACACATGCTTATTTTGAGAATAATTTTTGAATTTTTTTCTCACACCCCCAGCCCCCCATAAATCCTCCAACTATAGCATGAATTTAAAATCCTATACAGAAAAAATTAAGTTTTCTAGAGTTCCAGGTTAACGAAGGATGTGAAAAAGAAGTCTTAAAAAAAGAATTGAAGAAGTGGTCATAAGCCAGAGAACAGAAGAGGGTGAAGCAAGGTCATACAGAGTACAAAATTTGTGTAAATTGGCTTGACACTGATCTTCATCCCTGAGAAATGAAAATTGCCCTTCCTCCTAGGCTGCTCCATATTCTTCCTTCTCTCATGCCCCCTCATTTTTGCAACCCCACACCTGAGCCCCTCTTATGTGGATGATGTGTATCCATACTGTGTTCATGTAATATCTCTTCTCTACTTCAGCACAGGTCTACAATGTAATCATGCGTGTGAACACAGCCACTTCAGGTGCACAAACTGGGTGAAATTTTTCTGTGAAGGATGACAAGTGAAGAATTTCTCCCGTTCAATCCCTTTAATATTAATAACTGGAATCTGTGGCTTCTTTTTTTTTTCATACTGAAGTATGAAAACTTTCAGTACTGAAGTTCAGTGTCACAAGTGTAGTGATTCAGCTGCCCACCAATCTTTCCTTTCCTCTCCTCTCCATGTGTTATTGTAATACAATTTTTGTTCTTGTTGTAGGATAAAACACCTCTTGCCATATTTTTTTGTTTGTTTGTTTTCACAGTATGTATATTAGCTTTTTTGGAATTTTTCATTGATTACCTTTTTGTTTTGACTTTTTTTTCAATCTTCTTAATAATTCTGAAAAAGTATTTTTGGCTGGTACTTTGCTTGCACAGAAAATTCACAGTCACCTGGATTCCTTACAGATAATCACAGTCTGGATCATTTGCAGATAATTAATGGATAAAATTATATTGATGGGGGTGTGTGTGGGGAGGGGGGATGTGCTTGTGTGTGTGTGTGAGACAGGTAACCACAGCAGAAGGAGGAGAGGTAACATACCATCTAGGGACAGCTTGTCTCAGCTTGGATGGTATTTCTGAAGGCCCTCAAGAGTGTTATCTCTGTAACTGTTTCTTGATACCATGTTGACTGGAGTGTTCCAAATGCAGGTTTTTTGGCTCGGTGTACTGATTATTAAAAATACTCATTCAGGGGATTTGAATAGGGTGAGGGGATGCAGTGCCTCTTCATCAAGTTTGCTGATGATACAAAAGTGGCAGGGATGACTGATATCACAAAATGCTGTGAGGTTTTTCAGAAGAACCTCAACAGTGTGGAGAGATGGGCAGAAAAACAATTGTCTGAAATTTAAAAAAGGAAAATTCAGGGTCCTGTCCCTGGGAAGAAATAACTTCAGGTACCAATACAGGCTGGGAGTCAACCTTCTGGAAAACAGCTCTGTGGAGCACTACCTGGGGGTCCAGGTGGACAACAAGCTGTCCATGAGCCAGGAGTGTGTCCTTGTGGCCAGGAAGTCCAGTGGTATCATGGGGTGCATTAGGAAGAGCATTGCCGGCAACTTGGTGAAGGTGATTCTACTCCTCTGCTCATGTCTGGTTAGACCACATCTGGAGTGTTGTGTCCAGCTCTGGGGTCCTCAGTACAAGAGAGACATGGAGCTGGTCCAGCAGAGGGATATGAGGTTGATGAGGCATGAGAGCCTCTCATGAGGAAAGGCTGAGGGAAACTGGGCCTATTCAGCCTTGAGGAAAGATGACTGAGAGGGGATCCCATTAATGTCTATCAGTATCTGAAAGGAGTGCCAAGGGGATGAAGCCAGGCTCTTCTCAGTGGTGCTGAGCAATAGGACAAGAGATAATGAGCAGAAAGTGATGTACAGGAAGACGCACCTGAATATGAGGAAGGACATGTTTATTGTGCAGGTGGCTGAGCACTGGAACAGAGAGAGTAGCCCAGAGAGTTTGTGCAGTCTCCTTCCCTGGAAATATTCAAGAATTGTCTAGATGCAATCCTGTGCCAAGTGCTCTAGGATGACCCTACTTGAGCAGGGAGGTTGGACCAGATGATCCACTGTGGTCCCTTTCAACCTTTTCATTCTGTGATTCTCTGATCTTCAGGTTCAATCAAATTATTAGGATCATAGTGGCTAAATCATAGTCCAGTTGTATGAACTTAGGGAAGTTACTATTCTTGCTCAACTTGACATATAGACAGAACTCAGTAGAAAACTTTTTAATAGAGTGTATTTCCACACGGCCCCTGGGAGAAGCAGAACTGCCCTGTTAATCCTAGGTCTGAACCTGTGGTTGTGGCCAGGCTCTTCCCACAAGCTTTATTAGTGCTCTGAAGAGCAGACAGATGGATGAGACAGATGCACGAGTTGTGCTGATTAACAAGGTGCCAGTGGCAGGCTGTCTTAGTGTAAGCCTTAGCAGATGCTGGGTTTCAGTGCTCTCCTCACCACACTACATGGACAACATCTGTCCTCTTCTCTGTAAGGTCAAGCCAAAGCGAAAAGTCAGCTTGAACCTAACTCATATTTCTTGCATTGCCCAATGCAGAGACCAGACACAGGCTGTTTCCAAAACTGTAACCCAGGAAGGTTGGACCACTCTGGAAAGCATCCCACAGATGATCTGTACACCTGATTTTGGTCTTGGGACAGCACTGTGAGTCTATATAGGATATTCAGGGCATCCAGCTTTCACGATCAGCAGCCTACAATGTAAGGAAGGCAGATCTTGGTGTCCTGGATAGGCAGAGGCAAGTAATCACAGTCCTTAAACTACTTAGTCCTCTAGAAGTAAGCATTTAATTTAGACATCATTACGATATCTCCTCAGTAATTAAATGAACGTGTGACATTCTGCCCAGGGTAGTCAAAATTCTGAATACATACCCTTGTTTGTAGTGTTGCAAGAGTTGTTTTATTAAGTTATTAAGTTATTTTTGTAAGATTTTAAAGTTATTTTTATAATGGTTCAGTTCACTGTACCCCCCCTGTGTTCTGTAATAGCTTCCCCCTTATGAGTTAGGTATATAACCAGACGTTTTATGCCAATCATTCCTTCCCTGCACCTGTCCCTGTCAATCCCCCCTCTCTCCTCTTGGTTGCCCTGTCTGTCACTTCGAGACCCTTCCCTGGATTCTGGAAAGATCCAGGAGAGGCGTCGAGTGATAGGCTGGTGCCCGGGGAATCCCCTCCTCCCCTCTTGTGATTTGTTCATTGTTCAGAAGCTGACACGCCCCCCGTTACACCCCCGTGTTCCCTGGTTGGCTGACCCATTGTCACCACCCCTGGATCCTCCCCCATTTATGACTGGCTGTCAGGCTTTGATCTGGGCTCTCTCTGGGCAGCAGTGGTCTGAGGCGGAGCTCCTTGCCGGACTCCCCTTAATAAACTACCTTCTACCCTGCTCAAGAGAGTCGACCCTTTTTCCGTTGCCGCAGTCGCAACTCCATCAGGTCCACTCGCTGGTGTGGGGAACCAAGAGCCCACCGGGAGGAGGTTACTCGCCCTGCCTGTAACCCTGACTGATCCACGCTGTCGCAGTGCAGAACTGAGCTAGCCTGTGGTCAGCGCCTGCTAGGCGTGAGGGGACGCTGCAACACTTGTTTAAACAGGACAAAGCAGAAATCAAGTTTGCAATAACTTTAATTGAAAATACTCTTAACAAACCTGGATCTAACAATTCTTTTTCACAGTCTGACATTGTATTAGCACGTTGAAATTCAAGGTGATATTACCCTTTTCTTTTTGCTCCCTCAAAAGTGCTTTAATGGCCTTTAAAACCAGCATATTCAAGCCATGATTCTATCATCAACATTCTAGAATAAAACTTGCTCTTTGGAATTTAGCTATTAGGTAACATAGTCACGTTTCTTTCAACTGTGCTGTGAACACAGAATAAATGGCTTGTGATGTTTAGCACTCTTGGTTAAAATCCCATTTTTACGGTTCAAGAAAAGTGCTATGACCCATTCACTGCAACTACTGATTTATCTGCACGGCAGTTTGGGTACCAAACCAGTTTTAAAATACTTCTGAAAACATCAAATGTGTTATGACTTAAACACAAACAACAACAACAACAAAATAACATTGTTGAATTTCTGGCAAGTGTAAAAATTCAGACAATTTCTTAGAAAAACTGAACAAAACAATGTATGCAATCTTAAAGGCACCTTGCATGAGAGAATTTGTCACCAGTAGGAAAGAATTATCATACCCTAATGTAAGAGAGCAAGTTTAGGCACTCAGATATATGAAAATATCAAAGACAATTAAATACTTTGTTTTTCCACTAAAACATCCTGAAAAATCTTCCCTGGTGAGTTCACACGGTGGAAAAAGCTAGGAACGTATTTCCACTCTTGGCTACCTCACTACAACCAATCCAACCAACATCAGGCTGACTGGAAATGCTGGCATGCAGTCACATAAAATGGACTGGTTCCCAGTTCCAGCCTTGTTATGGATGCCTCTGCAACTCTTGTTTTGAATTTTTTTCAAAATTACAGCTAAGCTGGAAGAGCTGCTGTTCTGAAAATTTCTTGTGTGTTCCTCAACAGAATGTTACTCCTCATCCTGGACTTCTAAACTTTTCTGCTGTATAAACTTTATTCAAGTAGGTTTGAACTTTTTTTTCAGGAATAAATATAAAGTTAAGGCAGGTGTGAGTTCTCTGTGACCAGTCCCTACCCAAGACTACACCCTTCTGTGGTATAGCCAAATTCATGGACTTTCCTTTGCTCCATCACACTCTGTGTCTTTCTTTATGCAGCAGGAAACAAATTGCTAGCAAATATATATTTCTTTACTCAAAAATAATTTGGGAAGGGAAAACTACCTGCTGTTTGATATGTGGAAAAATTAATTTAGAGCTGTCTTGGATATATTTAACAGGAGAGAATTTTACAAAAACTGCATCAAATTTACCTAAATTATTATAACCCATGTTTCTAGAATCTAAATCCATGTGTATAACTTAGAATAAATTTTCTTTTAAGCTGTGCTGTTAAACAGAGACTAAACAACTATTTTCTAATGCTAGGGTAGTTCCTCCTATGGTAGTTTTCCATACCTCCCCTGATGAGCCTGAGGGTTCACTTTCCCTGGCAATGATTCACTCTTTGAAAAAGATGGTGTGGTCAACTGGTAAACAACAGGTAAGTCCCTGGCTGCACTAAGAGAATACTGAGGAGCTGCTCTGTCTCTGCCCTGTGCCCAGAAGGCTTCAAAGGAGACTGTGCTTTGACCTTGCCCATATGCTGGCCAGCAGATCTGGCTGGTTGAGCTGGCATTCCTCCAGGAACAGAAAGACTCTGCACTGCCCAGGTTCAAGATCATGTCCAGGAAGTTAAAACATTCCTCCAGTGTTATAGACAAGTGACAAAAAATCATTCACAGTGAATATTGCAAAACTGTCCTTTAGAACAACACACAGTTGATGAATCAATCAGTATCTATCCTACTGTGTTTTTTGGAGGAGGAATTTTGTATAGTGTATTCTATATAATCCTAGGACCATTGAATCAAGTATTTTGGAAGGGACTTCCAGAGGTCCCTTCAACCCAGAAGTCTACTTCAACCTTGTCATCAGAGAAATTCTGGGTAGGCTAAATTGCTCAGGGCCCTGTACATTGAAATATTTTGTGTCTACAAGGATAGATATTTTACAGCTTTCTGAGCAACTAGTCCAGTGTCTTATTATGCTCATAGTGAATGCCTTGTTTCCTTATTAAGTCAATTTCCCATATTCCAAGCTCTGCCCATTGTCTCAAATACTTCTACAGTACATTTCTGACCTCTGTTTTTCTTTCAGACCTAGGTTTTCCGTAATTTAAAAGCATTAACATATTCCCTGACTCTCCTATTTTTAAGACTGGACTGATCAGACCTTGTTGTCTTTTAATTGTATGCCACAAGTCCCAGCTCTCTAACCATCTTAATGCCCCTCTTCTAGACTTCCTCCAATCTATCCACACCCCTTGTACTATGAAACCTAAGAAAGGACACAGTCCTTGATGAGGCTTCACAAGAGATAACTAGAGTGGAATAAACGTTTTCCTTGGCCTGATGTTTACAGTCTTGCCCAACCACAGTAGGGCTTCTTTGCTGCAGAAGCACATTGCTGACTTATGTTGAAAATATGAATTGAGTCTCTGCTTCCAAATTGAGCTCTCTCAATAATTCAGGGCAGACATTTAAAATATTTCCACTGAATTTTCAGGTGATTTTTATTTATGCTTCAGAAAGAAAGAATAATAGATGCTTTTTGAAATTGCTTGGGAATTAAAATGGGATTTCCCATAAAATTTGTTAAATCGACTTTTCAAAGCTTCCAGTCTGTTCAAGTACTGTAAATTGGAAAATAGGGCAGATAACTGCAGAGACATGTTTAAGTTTTGATGTCTCAGTGTATATGACTCTTATTAACCTAAATTTTTAAGGAGATATAATTTTTTCTAAACAAAGTTATATCTTTCCAGAGCTTCTACTTGTAGAGTAATATAAGGATAAATAAATAAATAAAAGCATTTTATGCAACAGAAATATATATATTGTGCCGTGATATATAAATGGAAATATTTTTTTGATACTATGCTTTTGCATTTCTGTTAGCTTAATCAACCCTTCTAAACACTCAGAATGATGTGCAACATATTTTATTAAATCAGCTACTGGGGCTGCACTGTACAGCAAACAAGACTGTATAAACACAACATGCAGCAGACAAATAATTTTAACAAGTATACAGCTACACATACAAGCCACACCACTAGAGAATATATAGATACTGAGCCAAAAACTCACATAGGAAAAGGACACAGATATTTCCTTCTCTTTCTTGAATAAAAGGCATTGTCAAAGCACTATATACTACCCATGACTCTAAAGAAGCAGTTCTGTGGGATTACACAAGATTGCCCTATTCTTCTGTTCATGTGTTGCTACTTGAAGTATGGAGCTGAAGGAAAGCTTTATCCATCACATGCAATGAATCATGTTTATTTGTTTACTTTACATCACTAAAGTCACCACAGTTTGAAAATAAAGAGAGTCTCAGTTTCATAGGAATATAAAATAATTATGCAAATGGTTGTTGCATTAGATTATGCCTTTAGATCATGCCCTTTTGTTGATATTTCAGCTCTTAATGAAACTGACATTTGTTAGATAATTCTGTATTGTTTACTGTCCTCATTCACTTTTTTTCATGACAGAATCCTTAAGAGTTAATATTAATGGTGTTGGACTGTTTGTAAAGCTTCGAAAAGTATTTCTCAGTATATGCCATTGTGGGAGTGTGGTGGTGCAAGAGTTGTTTTATTAAGTTATTTTTGTAAGTTTTATAAGAAGTTTTTTGTAATGGTTCATTCCACTGTGCCCCCCATTTTCTGTAATGGTTTCCCCCCTATGAGTTGGTAATATAACCAGATGTTTTATGCCAATCATTTCTCCCCTGCACCTGTCCCTGTCAATCCCCCTCTCTCTCCCCTCTTGGTCGCCCTGTCTGTCACTTTGGGACCCTTCCCTGGCTTCTGGAAAGATCCAGGAGAGGCGTCGAGTGATAGGCTGGTGCCCAGGGAATCACCTTTTCCCGTCCTGGGATTCGTTCGTTGTTGCCTTCTTTAGTTCATTCTTCTTTCTGCTCCTTTCCTAATTACTTAATCTACACTTGGCATGTTCAGCAGGTATCTCAGGAGGAAGTCTACATGGCTCAGACCACTAGGCTCTTTTAATCTGTGGCCTGAGGTAGGGTTGAGACACCTCTTTATATTACTCATACTTGTTTCCTTTCAGAACATTGAAAGGTCTCCTGTACTTTAGGTTCTCAATGAAATCAGGTAGGAAAAATCCCCAGAGCACATTACCTTATGTTTCTTTCTCAGTAATGATGAAAAAAAGTCTTACATTTTCACTGGATTTGTTCATGGATATAAAGTGAATCTTTTGAAAAGAACTGGTGGAGAAATTGCCAATATGTCTATAAAGGTAGATTTTTCTCTGAGGTTTGAAAAAATACTTTGAAAATCATATATTTTCCTTTGCTATTACAACCCATTGAAAAGAAGATGGTTTTATAAGAAGAAAATTTTAGAGCATCTAAGATCACCTCAGATGTCATGACATTTTATTTATTTGAATTTGTCAGACCAAAACAGTTACCTAGATAAACAACACTCACACTGTGACTTGACAAAAGGGTGTTACTGAAGGACCCCAATGATACTAAAATGATTAGTAGATATCTACTTCTTTGGAGACAAATAAAAATCTTGCCAGGTAGGTGTTTTTTTTTGTTTTTTGTTTTTTTTTTCCCTGTTGGTTTGGTGTGGGTTTTTTTCTCTGTGTGTGTGTGTGTGTGTGTTATTGTTTGTTTTGTTGGTGGTGGTTTGTTGTTTTTTTTTTTCTCTCTTTTTTTTTTTTTTTTTTTTTTTTTTTTTACCTTGGCCTGAACTTTACAAATATCAAACAACAAACCCTGAGAGAAAACGCTATTGGAAACTTTAGTTATCCAGGTGCCTCTCTGGTTGGGTAATTATCAATTACCGCCTAATGGATGTTGAATGTCACCAGGTATATAATCCTCTGTGAATCTTGTCACAGATTGTTTTCTTGTCCTAGGTCTTGTCTTCTGGTGAAGATTTTCAAACTATCAAGGCAATATTTCTCTAGTTTTAACAGGAATTGAACTCCTTTCATCTCCACGGATTTGAATCTCAGTCTTCCATCTGTTAAGTGTTGTGAAGACTGCTTTCTCACACAGAGGAGTTTGTACAGTCAGTGACACTGTAATTTTAGGATGTTTTCCTATTCTTGTGGTAATGGGAGCTATATATGTAAACAAGATAATGAATTGGATATACTGAAAAAAAAGGCAACACCTACCAGGAAGACCAAAATAGACCTTTAAAAATCAATAAAATTCTTGTTTTGGAGATTACATGCATTATAGCATATGATTCAAATTGACCTAGTGCTTTCTTACACTAGGAAAAAGTAGATGCATCATGTTATAGAAAAGCAAGTGTATGTTGACAATGTCATGTGGAAGTCTTACTGAATCATACATGTGAGATTGTGCCTTTAGGGCACCACAGGAGTAAAACTCATCTTCAGTTTCCAAGAATGCATGTATCTATCACTAATTTCACTAAATAACAGTAAAATTTAAAAATATATGAGCCAGTCTAATTAATTACATAAAAACAGAGCTGTAATTGAGAGATTAATAAAGGAAATTTGGGCTTTGCCTTTGAATCTTCCTCTCTTGTCTAAATTGTGAGAAGTGTTTTTCTTTTCTCTGTCTGACAGTAATTCAGACTAATTAATAAAAAGGTGCCATGTACATTTTTACTTTGTGTTTTCATTTTCTTGAACATTTTCATCCTAACACAAAAACCATTAACTTCCTCTTCCTTATCCCCAACACTTTTCAGTACTGTTTAGGCTTTTTTCCAACTTCATGTCTTTTGGATATCACCCAAGTGGGGTATAAAGGTCAGTGGGTCAATAAGTACAGTCCAGATGAGTCTCTTCATTAAGTGCTGTTTACAAGTTGCTTCAAAGATAATTCCTCTAATCCCAAATGGAATATGATGGCTAAATATCTCTATTAGGTCCTCCTGACAATGAAATCAAGGCAAGAAACAAATTTGACCTGGCTCCATCAGTTGCAAAGGGGCCTGATGTAGCATACCACTGGTTTTGCCTCCAGCTTTGGAAGTAAATTTCTTTAGTTATTTATTTTTTCTTTTTTTTTAATTTCTGTCTGTCAAAGATTGGATTTCTTTAATATAATATTTTCTCCAGAAAGAGACCTGAAATGCAAGTTGTTTTCTGAGACCACTGATCAAACTGCTACAATTACCTCATCTGAAATCAGTTACATAAAAAATATTTTAGAATAATCTATCTCAGAAGAGTTTCTTTCACACCATTCATGTAGAAGCTGCCAGACAGAGTCCAATTCATCTTTCAGTTTATCAGAAACCACAGGGTATCCATTATTTTTGATACCCAAAGAATTGACAGGTGTTTGCTATTTTGCTGTCTGCTCTGCAGGGGTACTTACCATAAGGTGAATCAGGCATTTATCTTCAAGGAATGTAGCATTTCATTACGTATCTTTTTCTGCGGCTAACTTCAAAAACAGCTCTCCCAGCCTTTGTGTGCCTAGTCAGTGCTATAGGATAGTATATGCATTTCTTGTAAAAGTGATCTGTTTTATGACAGAACTCAAGCAGATAATAGAACTCCAAATACTGAATTTGTCACAATTGCTTTCAAAACTTCACAGGGCAAAAAGGCCATAAGGCAAAGCAGGCATTACTCAGGAGCCCAGACATTTAGATATTTAGTCACTGTTTGTGACTGAGCAGAAAACAAAAAGTATTGTGTTATATTATAAATGGAATATGGGAGAAAATAGCCTCAGAGCAATGTGGTATTTACACTCTTCTTATATTTTATATTGGGCATTTGGTTGTTTTTTTCTTTACATTTAAACTTCTACATCAGCTTTTTTGATTAAACTCTCTGGTGGAAGTTCACACTTGCTTTTCTGCAGAGAACAAATAGAGCAATATTTCAGTCTGATCACTGATTGTATTAATCATCATGTGACCTGCTGATCCATGTGGCTAATTATAGCAGCAAGTCTTTATTCCCTTTTGCTCAGAAAAATTGTTAATAAAAAACCTACTTTCTTATCAGAAAGGTAGTATAAAAAAAAAAACCAAAACAAACTTGTGTGGTTTTTGTTCACTTTGCATTAATTTCCTTTTCCTTTCTGAAGGAAGAATGAAATAAACATCAGTTCTTTAAAGGAGAATTGACTCGTGTTGTGTTTTTTGTTCTAGTTGCTTAGCAGCAGCAATGCAGACACATGGGTGAGTCTGCTTCCAGGGCACTTCTACTGGGATTTGAGCTCTTCAGGGCATTTTCCACATTAATGAGATAATGTTTAATCAGATGTTCTTTAAAAAAAAAAACAAAAACAAACCAAGATCCTGAAGCTAAGTCTCTGTTACTTATTTTAACTGCAAAGTTGTAAAAGAGAAGGACAGATAAATAAATATCTTTGAGGTAATGCCTGCCATGCAAGACAAATTCATATCTTTCGGTGTCAATGCATTTTTTGATTCCATAATTGCATATCATTTTCTTTTGTGTCTTGTTTTATGCAAGCAAGACAAATTCGTTGAAATGAAATAATTGGAACATCTGACAAGATTAGGAATTAAAGATGTAATTTTTTTTCAGATGATCTACCATTAAGTGGTTGAAGTTGTAAGTGCTTAACAATTCTATTTGCTATGAAAGTCTAAACTGCTGAACAAGTAAGGAATTAAGACCTGCTATCTGGTTTTTGCCTGTCTGGTATAAGGGTATGCCTGCAAAGATGGCATGAAATCAGTATCCTTTCTCTATGATTTCGGGACTTTGAGACATATTTATATGCAGCATCTGGCTGCTGGAGGTCACAGAAGATTTGCTTACACCCTTTTTGCTACAGCTCAGTTGCCTTAGAGGATTTAGTAGAGGAAGAAACTTAATATTCTCTATGTATCTGCATTATGCATACAATTGCATGTTCATTGAAAATGAGGAACATGCAGGAAAAAATACTTAGGTAACTAACCAACTAGCGAGTTTGTTGCAATAGGAATTGTTCTATGCAGACCCACAACCAGCAGTATATTAATTCTGGATATAATGTAAAACTATTTTGTAAAACTATTAATGTAAAACTATATTTAAACTATTTTAATGGGCCATTAAGTTAAATAGGCCATTTCTATCCATTTAAAATAATTTAAAGTCTTATAAAATTTTTACACCTTTCCAAACTTTAAAAAAAATGTTTATTTTAAAGATTATTTTTAAAAATGTGTTTTTCATAGGTTAAGATACTTTTGCAATCATATAAATTGTGATAATATAGGAGGACATGTTGGCTAGGTTTAGAAGATAGGAAATAGATACAGAATAAGCTACCCAATTCTGCAATTTTTAACAAGTTTATCTTTTTCAGACATTCCAAACCACTTCTGTTTTACCCAATATTAAAACATGAGTTTAAATTCCACTGACTGAATTAGTTTGAAGACTTTTATGGACAAAGAGGTTCCTTATTGCCACCCCAGTGTGTCCAAAATTATGTGTTACTAACCATCTGTCAAAATGAACTAATTTTGTTTGTCTAAGTATTTAAATCACTAGAAAAAATATTTCAGACTTGTAAATGGAAAAAGGTAGTGCACTGGAGAGTGATATTATGCAGTGATTATTACTTTGTCTGGAAAAAAATCAATACAAATGTCATGAACCTGTAGGAAGTAGAATAAGAAATACATTTAAGGTTGGATGATGTTTATTTACCTGTCAGTCCTGTATATTCATATGGATTATTTGGTATGCTAACGATTTTATGGGGTAGCTCACTAAAGTCCATAGTAATGGATGGTCTGAGGCAGGAAGAGCAAGAAAATGTACTTTTTTATCATAAGTGCCATTATAAATATTTTAGACAACTGAATACTTGTTTCTTTTGGAATAAATCTCCTAACTTTATTTCAGCCTTATTTTAAACCCTGAAAAACTATTTCCTTACCTAACTCTGATAAGCAAATATTATTTCTGTGAGCAAAACATTTGTTATTTGGAACCTTTCTACATAAAAGTCAAATCTGTTATCCATACCTGACTGTTGTAAAGATGCTCTGTAAGTGAAAATCAATTTCATCTTAAGACAAAAACAGTGATCTATGTCATTTTTTTCTGCCCATTAATTACTTTTATTCTTGATTATTAGATCAACACATTATGTATTGTTTCCACGTTTCTAAGACAAATTAGAACCACAGAGGGTGTTACCTGTTTTCCAAAATGACGAACTTTCCCAGCTGGTAACTTTCTTAGCTTAGCTTGCTTGGAATAATGTATAAGTATTCAATTCTAATTGACCTTCTGAACAAAGATACTTTCCTTTCCATATCAAAAGATGGCATGCTGATCACTGCAGTATTTGGTTAGATTGAGGAAAAGGCCTTTTGTAGCCACTTATAATCAGAATGCATAATGAAACTCCAATTCGAATACAAACTGAATGCTTCCCAGGGCCAAGGCTCCTGTATTGCAAAAGTCAGTCCTGGATATGAGCTGAGGAATTTGAGAAATTAACAAGTCTGGCCAATTAGTCTGGCAAAAGTAATCACTGACACCAATCATACAAAGTCTCTGCTTTCATGACTTTCAACCTCCAATCTATCAGGTGCCATGCTGAGTCCTGCAATCACATCATTATTTGGTTTCTAAAGGAAACAAAGTGAGGTAAGGAGTTTGTTTCAGAAAAAAAAAAAACTGTTATGAGCTAAAATTAAATGCAGTACTCCTAGCTGACTTTCTTATTAAACATTAATTGATGAAAAACTGCTCGTAAGTAAATCATTGTTCTGTGTCCTCAAAGGTGTGTTTTTGAAGGTCAATATCTTTGTTAGATGGCCATATAAAGACTGCAGAACGGGTAATTTTTTTTAAAGCACTATATTGTTGAATTTCAATCTGTGCCATAAACATCTTGTTTCTCACTACTTGGTCTCTAGGGAAGATCCACCTTGAGAGAAACACCATCTCCATACATGCCCACCAAGATAAGGTCCATATGCAGAATTCACATACAGTTTTTACACTTTCCCACAGATGTGAATATTTCCCAGAAATCTGATTTTGTTTTATTTATTTGTCTCTAATTCATGTCATGGGAGATTGTTCACAGCCATATCCAAACCATATTTTTAAAATTGAATGTTTTAAAGAAGCAAGAGAATTATTATTCCATTTTAATCAAATGGATAAAGATATTGTCTGGGACATCTTTAGATATGGAATGTATACTAAAGTATGGAAACATATGATTTCTATGAGAAGCTCTTTTGTTTGGGATTTTTGTAAGAATGTCATAGCAGAACATGAATGATGGCTGGAGCAATATTAGTTTAATTCAGAAAAACAGAGTAATAGCAACTAATTTTTTTGGTGACCACACATAAAATCTCTTGTGGTTCAACAGTGACAGTTACTGATCTTGAAAATTAGAGTGTCTTATAAATAGGCCCAAGAAAAGTATTTTATTTTTAACAAAAATACTTAATTCTGTAAACTTAATAATTGGGAAATTACAGTAATGATTTAAATTTCAGGGCCTTTTGTCTGCTTCATTTTTTCAAATATTATACCTCTGCAGATTTTATAAAATATGCTATAGTTGCAAAAAGATTTTATGGTCAAGGGATGTTGAATCATTCAATATTTTCAGTTACACAGTGTCTACTTATCTCCTTTGACAACTCTTCATTGTGATAAAATATATGGGAATAAACATATACAGTGAATGCTTATCTTAATTTGTCAGCTTTAAATGAATCCCATCCACTATCAGTTTTTTTGCAATTAAAGTGGGGACATTGTTATTAAAAGTAATGGCATAGTTGGTAATTTTTATTGATTAACAACATACATTAGAAAGAGATAAATGACCAATCTAATTGTGGATTATTGTTTCCTGTGCAGCCATTACACTGGGTCACACTGAAATAAGGGATGCATTTCTCAAAGAGAGTAAATATTGTTTTTTAGTAGCTGAGCCAAATGTTTGTGAATGCTGGTAGAAAAAATACGGATTCAGGTCTTCCTGGATACACAAATACAGACTCAAGAGCAGGAGCTGAGTTGTAGTCCCAAGAATACTGATATGTATCAGGAGGACACATTCCTCAGGAAAAGGATGAGTGACAGAACCAAAAAATTATTTTGTTGAAAGGGACTCCGTGTATCAGCTGGTCCAAACCTTGACTCAAAGCAGGGGAGCTCCAGTGTTAGTCAGGTTGCTCAGGTTGCTGCCTTTCCAACATCTCCAACAATTAAGGTTCTGACATATTTTTGGGCAATACGCTATAGTATTTGGCTGCCCTCATGGTGACATTTATTTCTTAATATTTAGTAAGAATTCAATTTATGATACTTCTCCAAATAGAGTTTGAGTTGTTCTCCATAAGTATCTAATACGTAGTTGAAGACATCAGTAAATTTTTTGACCTTTTCTTACATATAAACACACCCAGCTGCCTTAGTGTCTTCTCTTACATCCAGCTGTGCTCTAGCACACTGACCAACTGGGTGGGGTTCCACAGGGCAATCAGGGTTTGTCTACTTTGTATTGCAATGGCTCCAAACTGGACAGAGTGATCCAAATGAAGACTGATAACTGCAGATAGAAGGGAATAACCATTTTGTTTTATTTCTGCTAATATTGTTATTAATGTTTGCTCTCTTTTCCCCTTTACATGTACTTTTTCACATAATGGCATTATTTTGCTTCAACAATGATAATGGCAAACCTGGGCCCTCCATCTGTGCTGGCTTTGGCTGAGATACAGTTAATTTTTTTCATGGTAGCTTTTATGGGGCTGTGTTTTGCACTTGTGCTGGAAACTGTAGATAACACTGAGATCTTCTAGTAATTGCTGAACAGCATTTACAGTTAGGGCCTTTTCTGCTCCTCACACCACCCTACGAGTGTGAGGATATCCCTTTGGAAATTTGGGGTCAGATGTCCCAGCCAAGTCTCCTCCCAATGCCTTGTGCATACCCAGCCATTCTCAGTGAGGCTGGGGCAGCTGACCCCAGCTCTCCCAAGGGTTATCCCACATCATGTGGTGTCAAATTTGGCATTTAAAGAGGGGGGAAGAAGAAAATGGAGATGTTTGGAATGATGGAATGTGTCTTCCCTAGTAACAGTGATGTGTGATGGAGCCCCGCTTTCCTAGGGATGGCTGAACACCTGCCTGCCCATGGGAAGCAGTGAACAGATTCCTTGTTTTGCTGCACTTGTATGCACAGCCTATACTTATTAAACTGTTCTTACCTCAACCCATGAGTTTTCTCATTTTTTCTCTTCTCTCCCCCATCCCACTGCGAAGGGAGTGAGTGAGAGGCTGGGTGATGCTTAGTTGTCAGGTGGGATTAAATTATGACACTATCCAAAGTAATTCAGCTTCAAACTTTATTTCCAAATTAAAATTTATTCTGGTGAGAGTGTTGTCTAAGTCTTTTATTGTAGGTAAATCTGTACACTCCTAGATACTAACAGTATATTAGAGAATGGGTCACTCTGTTACTACAATGGAATTAATTTTTGAGAAGTCTAGGAGTAGTTCTCAAAACTCTCTATTTTCTTTGCTTCTGTAAAAGCATTGTAATTTAGATTCCAGGCATTCTGTGAGACATATCAGAACTTTAGGATGCTGGAATCAAAATTCAAAATTTTCAGGTCAGATTCCATTTGAGCAGGAACTTAAACAATCTGAGTGGTCCCTATCCTTTTGAAGAAACTTCCTTTCAGGTACTGTGTAATAGGATTTTAGGACACACAGGTTATGCAAAAGCAGATATTTGCTACCTTGAAGAAACTGAGTTATGCACAGTTATGCACGTGCTTGAAACAATGAACTGTGAATCCACCGATGATCAACTGATGACGAAAAAAGAAGTAAATGCCAACAATGAAGAAATTTGACATAATCCTCATCTCCTTGATAACTTCAAAGAAGCACACAACTTCTGAAAAATTATGGAGAATAAGGGATGAGAATGCCACTAGATAAAAGAAAAAAAGAAATACAAAAAATAGGGGTTAAAATACTCCTTTGTGGTATGGATAAGAGAAGTTTAAGTAAACAAAGGTAAATGACTCTCTCTGCTCATTTGAAAAAAGGGTTCACAAGGTGCCTGAATGTATAGTCAGCAAGTTTGGCATGGACTGGTTTCTCTTTTTCTAATGTGAGACCCATCTAAATTTTGCACAAAGAATTAAAAATTCATTTTGCCAGAGGAGAGAGAGAAGCACCCTGACCTCAGAGTGTACTGGCTGGGATAGTTAAGAGGTGGAATATAAGGTAATAGTTTTGTTCAGTTTGAAGTCTCAGCCTATGGACTGTGCTAGGATGACTCTTCATTTTTCCTTTGAAATGTTCTACTGCAAACCTGGGAGATATTATTGTTCATAAAAAAAATTCTCAAGCTATTTTTTTCCAACAATTTTAGTTCTGACAAGTCACTGTTTTCTAACTGAAAAATATTTTTAGAAAAACCACCCTCATTAATTTTAATTACAAAAATTATTTCTGAAATGATCCTAACTTAGGTACTTGTTTTGCAGTCATTTCAGGGGAGGGAAGTTACATGTACCATGGAATTTCATCAGCACAGATGAAAAATCTGAGCAAGAAGCATTATGAATAGGTACAGCAATATTTTATAGCTCGGACAAGCTGTATTCCAGAGGAATGGATATATTCATACTCCCAAATTCTGCAGTTGAATAGAGCTGGAGTTATGGATTGTAGCAATGACAATACACTTCAGTATTTTTTTTTTCCTGAGGGTTTCTGGTTTCAAGGATATAAATTTCTGAGGGAACCAATCATGCTGGAGACTTTGCTGTATGGGATGGGGAATCTACCACCTCTCTGGTCAACCTGTGCAGTATTTCAGCACCCTCATTGCAAAAAAAAAAAGTTCTTTATATTTAGTTTGAATCTACCCTCTTTTACTTTAAAATCATTGCCTCTTGTCCTGTTGTTACAGACCCTACTGAAAATTCCCCATCATTCCCTTAAAGCCCCCTTTAGGTACTGAAATGCTGCTGTGTCTCCACAGAGCCTTCTCCTCCAGGCTGAACAACCCAGCTCTCTCAGCCTTTCCTCACAGGACAGATGCTTCATCCTTCTGATCTTTTTTTGTGGGTCTCCTTAGATCTGTATCAACAGGTCCATGTCCTTCCTGTACTGAGGACTCCAGAGCTGGATGCAGTACTCTAGGTGGAGTCTCATGAGAATGGAGTAGGGGCAGAAGATCACCTCCCATGACCTACTGGACACACTTCCTTTGCTGCAGCCCAGGACGCACCTGACTTTTTGGGCTGTGAGACCAGAAAACTGGCCACTGCTGCAGGCTCCCGCTGTTGATTTACAAAATTAGGGAGATACTCTAGATCAAGACCAGACCTTTTGCTGAATTAGCTTAATGCCTCTATCAAAGAGAAGAAATATCTGTAAAAGAATTAAACTTATGCCCTGGATGTAGGATAGGTGTAAGTGCAGCAAGTAAAGTAAAAAGAAGAATTTTATGACAGCAATATTTTCATGGATCCAATTTCTAGAAAAGTGCTACTGTAATCAATAGAAGTACTTCTCTAGAAATCCTTACATGCTACCCAAACATGCTACTCTTTTAACCTTAAATGTTTCTATAAAATCTATATTTATCTTGTAAAATCATATCTGTTCCTTATTTGATCATGTTTCCACAGGCATGTGGTGAGAAACCAGTTCTTCTGGTGTTTTCTCTGAGGCCAGATTGCTCTCTTTAAAACAAGGTAGGAATGAATGCCAACTATGCACTTCAGTACAACAACATATGCTAATCAGTGGAGTTCAGGATGTAATTACATATGTTGCTTTATCCTATATTATGTCCTTCTATCTTCTTATATTTTGTATCTCAGTTGCAACTCAAAATCAAACATATAGACAAATTGGTGGTATTTCCTGTTGACATTGTATTTCTAGGATCCCAAATCAGCTCTGTTACCTAATTATTACCTTTCTCTGCATTAGCCTTAAATGATTGCAGTCAAATACTGTTTTTATTAAGAAGTATTTCATGCAATTTTTTTACTTAACCCTATAGCCTAATTCAAAACATGGGGGAAAAAAAATGCAGCAAATTTAATCTAAGATGAAGGGTGATAAATTATTCAGGAATACCCTCATTCATAATCTAGTTATGTCCTCAATCAGGTAAGGCATGTCTGGAGTAAGAATGAAAATCAGTAGTACCTGTTCTCAGTGCAGGGTGTAAATGTTTGACACACAGTCACAGAGCAACTGAGGTAGAATGGCACCTCTGGGGATCCTCTTGTCCAGCCTCTGTTCAGAGCAGGGTCAGCTAGAGCAGGCTGGCCAGCTAGAGTTTAAGTATTTCCAAGGATGGATAGTCTGCTATTGAACTGAGAAGCCTCCTCAAGTGTTTGACCACCACAGCAGTGAAAGCCTCCTTTTTTTAAAGTGGAATTTCCCATAATTCTATTTGTGTCTCCTGCCGCTTGCCCTGTTACTGGGTACTGCTGAGAAGAGGTTCTCGCTATCTTCTTGACTCCTTGGCATCTAAGGGTTTTTTATAGACAATAATGATATCTCCCCTGAGTCTTCTATATCTTTGTATACTGTGAAAATTGAGGGAGCAAGTTATGAGATGGACAGAGGCACAAGAGGAATAATGATCCATATTGCAAATATGATATTTATTTTTACAAGTAACTTGCATACAATGAACATTCACTTACACAAACAACACCTTGGAAGTTCTTATATCCAAAGTAGAGCATATTTCTGGTTTAAAACTGAGGTTGCCAGACTTGTTTAGGTGGACCTCGTGGCTCTGCCTTTTCTACAATGTCCTCCCTCATTTACCTTCTACCTCTATCACCTACTTCACCATCATGGGCACTCATGCCTTTCCTGTACCTGTGACATGTGACACTGCTTGTTTCAGAAAATGGTGCAAGACCTGGAGTGATCCTGACTCCCCCTTGTTCAGCTTCTTAGTAGGAATTGCTCTCATCTTCTTCACCCTACATTTGTTTAATGAATGGCAACCCTGAAGACCCAGAACAGCAGATGAGCAGTCCCTGTGTGTTTTAGTCAATACCATCCCATAAAAGACACTTTAGCTTGTGTATGTGGTGTTATTATAATGATAATAATAACACAGTTTGGAAGTTTCAGTATCTGAAAAGATAAGGTTGTGCCAGTGAAAGTTGCTCCCAAGCTAATTGCTTCCTTTTTACAGTAACAGTTAATTAGCTTTGACAGAGCACTGTGTTTAGGAGACTCTAATAATTCTAGTTCTGGAGCTAGTGGAGAAATCTGTGAATGATATAGACATAATCTATATACATATATTCTCTTTATAACTTTCCAGCACTCCCTTAAAAAAAGAACCCAACTTTCACTTGCTGAATAGACTTAGGCGCTGTGCCTGGTGTGGAAAAATGCTGGAAGTGGTCCTGAGGTGAGGATGATGACAAATGCATATTCTGTACATGTTGTTTTGGGTCCTAGAGATTTGGGTCCTAGACATCCTAGAGATGTCTTTGCCTTCCTTCCTCTGGGCCTGTTCTTACAACCAATGATGCCTGTTTGCTGGTGTTACACACAAGTCCTATATTACACGTAAGATATTAGAAGGATGCTTGTATGTATTATTGTGAGCAATTCTCTGAGATGGTTTCTGTACTTACAGAAACATCCCTTGGCCATTTACTCAATATAAATGGAAGAAATACATCAGCTTCAGGGGCTCTGTTTCTAGAAACATTTTAAGCCTCAGAAATGTGCTGTGTCTTTGGTTTTTTTTTTTTTTTTTTTTTTTTTTTTTTTTTTTTTTTTTTTTTTTTAATTCCAGTGTGATTGAAAACAAAGCAACAAAATAATTGTGGGGCAGCATCAATACAGTAGGCATTGCTCAAATTTATTGGGAAATGAGAACACTTATCCCACGGGATTATTCTCTCTGATGCTGATCTGGCAGAGCGAGCCATCTCTCTCAGTCCTGAATGGGAAATGTTGATACTTCAGCTTTCTGTCACAGTCAATTCAAGTGGAGCCCAATACAGATACACACATCTGTGTAAACTGTTCTTTGTTTTGCTTCCGAGGATAATTAAGTAAAAGCCTACTAGATGAGCACAATTACTCAAAATTAATCACTTTCAAGCTAGTTAAATCATGACAGATTAATTGCTTCTATCTATTCCTACATTAGGATTTGTCTAGGATCAGCAGAAAACCCAAGCAGCTCTCCTGTTCTAGTAAATCATTGCTCTTTTTATGAGAAAATTGTAAACATTTGTTTATTATAATCAATTATACTTTTAATTAACCTTTAAAAGTAAGGTGGCTTCAATTACATTTTGTGTGGATCATATTTGGCTACACTATCTCAAGCAAATTTTTAATCCTTGGAAGTGTTCAAGGCCAGGGTATTTGAGCACCCTGGCCTACTGAGAGGCGTCCCTGCTCAGGATCTCTGAGGTCCCTTCCAAACCTAACCATTCTATGATTATGTGACTATTCTGACGTCACTTACCTTCCTTCTGTAAACTTGGGATCTGTAATGACACTCTGGGAAAAACAATCTGACTTTAATATTAAACATACTTCATGACAGAGGATAGACTTCAATTGTAGAGGCAGTTCAGGAATTTAAATATATTATGATGTTCTATGATACAAGGAAGAAATTTTTTTATACTGAAGCTGGTGAAAAACTGCAACAGCTTTCCTAGAGAAATGATACCCAAATGATATCCCTGGAAACATTCGAGGTCTGGTTTGGCTCTGTGAAATCTGATTTAGTTAAAAATGCTTCTGCTCATTACTAGGGAGTTTGAACTAGATTACCTTTATCAGCCTCCTCCCACCCACACTTGTTTATGATTCTATGGTTTTGTGATTCTGTTTCAAAACATTTAGGTTTTTATCATCTCTGGTGATGAGATTTCACACTATTTATTTAGACAGTCAAGAAAGTAGCTTCTGTATATTATTAACATGTGAAAGATCTGTTACTTATTTGCTATAAGACACACAATTTTTTTTCTCTGTGAAGAGCATTTACAGTTCATCAAGGTTTGAAGTCACCTGAAGTTTAGCCATCCAAATTTTAAGCTTATAAATTTTACTAGTTAGTTCATTCTGTAATCACTGGAAAGAAAATGATAGAGGCATTGTCAAAGGATGATTGATTCTGCCTAGAAATCCATACTGTGATCACATTAATTAATTTTTCTTAATGGCTAAAGTTATGTGAGATGAATACAAGCACTTGTTGTTAGCACCAAAGACTGCAAAACAGAAAGACTACTGGCTGCTGAGCAGATCTTGTGAGGCTGGATAAGAAATCTGATATTCTGTCTCCCTGGCATTATATGGTAGTTTATCCTGTCTTTTCAACTTAGTAAAGGTAAGCCCCCTCTCCTCTGTTGGCAGATCTCTCCCTGTTGACTCTAGACAGGCCAAGGACCTCTTAGTTATGATGTCTTGCTTTAAAATATCTTCTATAAATGAATGCCATTCACAAAGTCTAGAAATTCTAGTCTGATGGCTATTAGATATTGTTGTGGTATTGGGTTCAGAGCAATAACTTATTGCTAGAAAAAAACTTAAAAGCTAGACTAAATGCCTGAACCTGTATTTTTCAAGACATGACTTTAAAGTTTATTATTTCAATTTGTGATTTTCCATATTTTAATGTTAAAAATCCCCAAAGCCCTCTAATACATGGAATGATAATAACTATTAAAAAAGATAATTCAAATTCAAATGCCAGACCTTCTGCATTTTACTTTTATTGTTTCAAGAGTGTAGTACTGCAGTGTTGAAAACAGATTTGCTAAAAGAAAGGAACCAAAACCTTGACAATCATGAATTTTATTTTCAGGTTCAAATAGAAGTCAGCAGGAAAAAAAAAAAAAAAAAAGGCTTAGTTCCTGTGTCAGGAGATAAGTGGGGGAAAAAAACCCCAAAAAAACAACAATGCTAAAGAAGAAGAAAAAGGATACCTTAAATACATATTAAAAATTCTCAGTTGAAAGTAACAGGGTGCTGACCTAGAAAAGATTAAGATTAATGACAAGTGGTTCTGCTAAAGTATTGATCAGTGCCTGTGGCTATTTAGTAGATGGTAAAACACACAACACTGATTAAGGCTACTGGCAAAATGTTTTAAATGTCAAAGTTTCAGCTCTTTTCTTAAAGCTCAAAATAAAGCTTCTAATTATGGTGTATGTGATGCAATATATGCATAACCACATACATGGAAATAAATAAATAGTTATGTCTATATAATAAAATGTTTAAGAGCTACTGGAAAAGGCATTGGTTTAGCAGTACAAGGTCATTTAGATTTAATACATGTCCTTTACCACTATATCAGCAAGTTGTCATGTAACTAGTAGATCATACAGTGAATATAATTAGCAAAATATTTTATACATGGAAAACCAAACATTTTAGCTCTTATTGTATAGAGATTTATCAAAAGAAAGGATATTGAAATGTCTGTTATCTGGGAGATCTTCTTCACACTTAGAACCTTCCTGTGGGGAAAAGTATAGATCTGAACTCATAGTGACGCAGTAGAAATTGTTGAAACACTGAAAAATTTAAGAGAAAATGAATGAAATAGGAAGAAGACATAAAAAAAAAAATAAACATCTTCATCATGTAAAGAACTAATTATAGCAGCTTTGGTTACTTGGGAAAATTGTCATTGGGATTGTAAGACATAATTGAACTTCCAGAAAGCACAGCAATTACCTCAGAAATGAATGTCAACTTTGTAGAATCCACCAGGAAGAAAAAATAGAAACGTGGTGTGAATTTCCTAGGCTTTGTTTTTATCTGGTTTCTGGAGTTCCAAAATTGTCTGTTGTCTATTTCTTCTTGGGTCAAATAGACTCAGTGTGGTCTTAGAGCAATAACTGCTATATACTGAGTTCATTCACAGACTATATAAAGTGTATACTCATGCAAATACATGAAAACCTCAGAGGGAGGGGGTATATTTCACATGCAGAAGATGTTCTTCAGTGTAAAATGAGGAACTGAAATCTTAATTGGGTCACTGATGTTCAGGAATCTTTTACCATTCACAGAGATCCAGGATATACAGCTTAAATGTTCAAAGCAATTATTTATTGTCTTATATACCCAGCTGATAGAAATTCATACTACTATACTTAGCATTAATTTGCTCACTGGCCCCGATGAGACACCAGATGAGTCTTTTGCAGGCCAGGCAGTCATTAGTCAGCTGTAAAAGTGCTGCCTCTACTCCTTGCAGAGGGCTCATCCTCAGTCTTGCTAAACACCCATCTACTGATTCTCTGTGGTTTTTTTTCTTAGGACTTTATTGCTCAAGAAAACTTGTCAGTTGTTTTTCTGGTTTTCTGGAGATTTTTGTGGTTGATTTTGTTTGATTCTTCCTTTAATTTTGAATTGGTAGCTGTTATTATATCAACAGTTTTACTTCTGTGTATGTTTTTGTTTTTCTTATCTTGCTTGGCTTCAATCCATGCACTTTGTCACAAGTCAGCAGCAATTTTCTCTGACAGAAAGCCACCCATCTGTGCTGAATAAAATTGGGGGTTTAATCACAGAGAGATAAACCCTTTGGCTATGGGTTACAGGGTCTTATATATTCGTGCTACCCTATCGGGTAATTTGATCAAGGTCACGTGCAAAGCTCCAGCCATTTGGGTTGAAGATACATATATATTCCTGAAATTATCTCAGTGCTTTTTCAGCTTCCTGATCCCTAACTCCTTTGTCTTACAGTCAAGCTGGCAAAATTCCAGAAAAACATCTACAACACTATTTTGTAATAAGTGTAATCTAAATCATAGATGGATAAATAAAAATTTGATAAAAGATGTTGCTTTTCTTTGTGTAATTTTTTTTTATTCACACGGGGCATAGAAATTATAGGTGTCAAAATGAAAATGTCAGCACCTACTCTTCTCATCCTATTTTTTCTTCTGTGTTTACCCATTGAATGAATCTTTCTTCAAAAGCATTGCAAATTTTTTAGCTTAATCAATTATGTCCACTGGAGCCAACAGAAGTCTAGATGTTCTTTTTTCTTCTGTGGAATGGTCACTGGGAACTTTGACCAATATGTGAAGGGCAAGAGGAGGGAAGAAATAATGAAAAAAGAATGCTTTTTGATCATAAAAGATAGTGATGAGGACCAGAGGAAAAAAAGAACAGGGAAGAGGTATTTTTGTTATAATATTTATATCTGAAGTATTGCCCCAAAGTGCCTATATAATCTGTGTGAGAGATTGTTTCATGTAGGAGAGATTATTTCTGCCCTGCAGAGTCATCTAAACTAATTCAGATGGATTATTCAGCTGAAGCCCCGATTGGGAAAACGGAAACACTACATCCATTTTAAAAAGGGTGAAAATGAGGGCCCTGAAAACTACCAAACAACCATTCTCACCTCTGTGCTTGGTAGGATCATAGACCCACTATTACTGGAAACTCTTTCAGGATACTTGGGAGACAGAGGTCACTAGACAGCAATCATGTCTTGACCAAGGTCAAGTCAAGCCGGACAACTCTAGCCATGGAATGACTGCGTTGGTGGAAAAAGGCAGAGCAAATGGTGTCATCTACTTTGATTTCTCTAAGGCCTTTGGTGTGATCCCATACACATTTACATTTTATTACTTGTAAATTGGAGTGGATGGATATGGGGTTGATGGATAGACTGGTTGATGGATAAGAAATTGACTGGATGACCACATCCAAAGAGTTCAATAGCTCAAGAGGTCAATAACTCAATGTCCAAGTGGCAACCAGCAATCCCTCAGAGGTCCATAGTACAAGCAATGCTGTTCATTATCTTTGTTGATGGCACAGATGTTGGGACTGAGCGCACCCCCAGCAAGTTTGTGGGTGACACCGAACTCAGTGGTGCAGTTCATACACTTGAAAGAAGGGATGCCATCCAGAGGGCCTGAACAGGCTTCAGTGGAATAACTTTTTGAAGTTCCACAAGACAGGTCCTGCACTTGAGCTGAAACAATCCCTGATTTCAGTATAGACTGCGGGATAAATGGATTGAGAGTAGTCCTGAAGAGAAGGGCTTGGGGATACAGGTGAATGAAAAACTGGACTTGAGCCAGCAATGTGCACTTGCAAATCAGAAAGACAACCACACCCTGGGTTTCATGCAAAGCAGCATGGCCATTTTTTAAAAGGAGCTGATTCTTCCTTTCTACTGCAATTTTATAAGACTCCACCTGGAGATCTGCACTCAGCTCTGAGGTGATAGTCCAAGAGAGACATGGAACAGTCAGAGTGAGTCCATGGGAGAGCCATGAAAATGGTCAGAGATCTGGAATACCACTTCTATGCGGGAAGGCTGAGAGAGCTGTTAGCCTGGAGAAGAAAAGGCTCCAGGAAAATCTTATTGTGGTCTTTTAGTACTTTAAGGGGGCTTATAAGAAAGAAGAAGAGAGCCTTTCTGCCAGGACCTGTAGTGAAAGGACAAGGAACAACGATTTTAAACTGAAAGAAGGTAGGTTTAGATTAGATTCCTGGAAGAAATATTTTAATGGTGAGGGGGCTGAGATAATGGGACAGGTCACCTAGAGAGGTTGCACAACAGCAACTTCCCCATCTTTTGAAGTGTTCAGGACCAGTTGTATGGGACTTTGATAAATCCCATCTAGATTTAGTGGGAGATGTTTTTGTGCATTACAATGGGGGCTGAACTACGTGATGCTCAAAGGTCACTTCCAATCCAAACAATTCTATGATTTTAAATGCTTTCTATTTGCCTAATGTAATTGAACTAGATAGTTCAAATGGGGACCTTCAATACAGATGTTTAAAGGCAGGTGAATTGAATCCTATCTGTGGTGTTTTTAATGACTAAATTAATATGTTTGATGTTGAAAAAAAGAGATTAAAAAGAGACTAGAAGAAAGAATTGTCAATGGAATTCCTTTCAATACTTGAAAGGGCTCTTCAGGGAAGTGGAGAGCATGTGTAATTATTGTCTTATTTCAGTTTTGTTTCAAGGGAAATTTTGGGAAAAGTATTCTTTTTAAATTGATGTAAAAATGTAAAAATGTAAAAATGTAAAAATGTTGCTGAAACAATATGACAAGGCCATAATGATTTTTATTGTAAAACATGGAAATATAGGAGACTGAGTAGCACTTTGTTAGAATTTAAAAATATTACAATAAATATTAAACAGACTTTTAGTGGGTATTTTTAGCCCTGCATGATAAAATACTACATAATACTTTGAAATGGAATAGTATAAATAGTATTTTCTTCCACTTGAAGGTCATAGAATGTGTTTTCACAAAATGAAGAACTTTTCACAATGAAAAATTAGTAACACCAAACTGGTTGAAAACTTTAGAAATTGTAACTTGATATTTGAAGCCTGCAGTTGTAGGAATATATACTGAAGAATGTGTTTTGAGAGACTATATGACATGTAGATGAGATTAGCAGGTATTGTCAAATCTTATTTGTAAATCTGAGACTCATCTTCAACTAAAACTATTTTTTTTCAGAACAGTGATAATAAAATAACACAGGAAAGAGTAGTCTTCAATGATTCATTTTAAATTATTAAATCCCTAACAATGGAAAGTGAAATCACATAAATAATGGTGCTTATTTATGTCAGGATGTAATTATAAGTGTATTGCTAAAATTAAGTAACATTGAAATAAGGATGTCCTCTAAGGCAATTCACAGGATCTCCTATCTTTATTAGAACATAATAAAATTTTTCACCCATCTTGTCACCTGTCATACATTCTGTGTATACCTCTAAATAAAAACTATCAATTTTTAGCTTTTATTAAAAAGAGCTTTGGGTAATATGAGGACCATTTGTCAGAACCTAGAGTTCAGCATCTTAAACTGTTTGAAGATCTCTGTTTTCCGAAGGAAAATGTCATGTGTTCCTCTGCATTTCAGTGTGTCATTGGAGAGACCTTTCAGGGTTTATCCAATCAAGGTAGCCAGGCATTACTGGTTCTGCTGCTGCTGACCAGTTTCCATAAAAATCTGACTTATGCTGAGTCTGCCAAGCAGCTCTATAGTTTCATCCAGTAAAGATATGACATATCTGTTCCATATCACAAATTCATAGAATCATAGAATGGTTTGGGTTGGACGGGATCTTAATGATGATCTTAAAGATCATCTAGTTCCAGCCCTCCTGCCATGCACATGGATGCCTCCAGTAGACCAAGCTGTGCAAAGCCCCATCCAATCTGGTGTTGAACTTCCAGGTGTGGGACAGCCACAACTTTTCTGGATAGCCTGTTCCAGTGCCTCACCACTCTCACAGTAAAGAATTTCTTCTTAGTAACTAATATAAACCTACTCCTTTTCAACTTACAGCCATTAACCTTTGTGCTGTTACAGCATGCCCATATGTCTGTGGCAAGGTCATAAAGACAGATGCACGGCCTATGCTTCTCTGGGACAGCAACGATTAGGGATCCTGAATCCTGAAGCCAGGGGTCAGTTTAGAGCTGCCACACTTTCCATACCAGGGTAACTGTGATGAAGTTCATGTTTTAGCTCTTCTGTAGGTCAGTCTCTTCATCTCACCTCCCCAGTTGAGAATGAATGAGTAAAAGTCATAACTTCAGTCTTAAACTCATATTATTTATTTATTAAGCAAAAGTAAAAAACAGATGGATAGTTTTCCTGGAATCTCAGTATTTTCTAAGTTCATCAGCAGTCCTGGTGGTTAGGAAAAGTACATGTGGTATCATACCAAGTAGATCTATAATTTGCTTCAGTTATCCTGATGGATACACAAGCTACTGATATTCTTCTATTTTACCAATACTTTATTGATTAATTTGAACTTGCAAGAAAATACTAAAAAAATTTAAATATTGTTTTTTCCATTTTTTTGCCTTTAAGTGTTATTCTATACACTCTTGAAGTCCTTGAAATATGTCATGAGTATTTTCATATCTTGAGCTTATAATGTGGATACTGCTCTCTTGTGTTCACCTTGTATTTCAATAGAATTGTTGAAAACATAGTTCCAGACAATGAGTTTTTCTTGATATTTTTTCAATGAGATTCTGTTTAGAGAAAACAACAACAAAAAAAGCAAATAAAAAACATTGCCATATGAGACAAGAAAAAGATAATATTTAAACATGCAAGTTACTAGGAACCTTGACTGCTGAGCTAGAACAGAAAAAAACTGTGGCCTGTTGAAAATATGACATCAAAGTTATTGTAAGGAAAAGTCCACAGACATTTCAGAAGCTTACTGTAGGTTTAGTTGTATATTTGTCAAAGTATTCTATATTGTTTAGGATAGCATACAAGATTTTGTGCAGATAAACATCAAGTTGATGAAAATGTATTGTTGCCACTTTTGTCTAGCTTTACATTTCCTGGGTTGAGAAGTGAAGCAGAAAAATCAAATACTATAAAACTCACCCCTGACAAAACACTTTCTTGTGCTTGTCTTCTGTGGCCATTGGTGCATCTGGAAATGTAGGAACTGTCCTATTCTTTCTGGACTTGAGTCCTCAGGGGGTGAGTGAAATTATATTTTCTCCTGCTCATATTAGCATGCCTTATCTTTATTTTCTCTTTTGATGTTGAGTGTGCATAGACATTATGGGTATTATCTGTGCTGCCAAATCATCTTGAAGCTCACACTTGGCATTTAAGCTCATACTTCCTGACTTTCCATTCTGCTTATTTTGTAGCTCAGCCTCTGTCTCTTGCATGGGGTTATCTGGAGTTCACTGATCTGGGCCAATGCCTGAGACTTCACAGTAGGCAGCAAGAGTGTGGACATGGGCAGCAGGAGCTATGGGGGTCTCTCTGGAACAGGCAGAGCAGCAAAACAAGGTGAAACGAGGTGTGACATTGGAACTGGGCTGAGAGTGGGAATTGCACACAGAAAATGGCAAGAAGTTCTCCTTTTCCATAGCTGTAGAAGCGCAAGGGATTCAGTAAAGAGAAAAGAGAAAGATTTTGAAATTAGACAGATTTTACTAATTAGAGACTATCTTTTTATGGAATTTGTACTCCTTGTCTCCTCATACTGTTCTCCAGTTACATCCAGGGCAGTAACTTGACATCAGATTTAGAGTTTATCTTTTGAACAAATACAGTAAAGAGGAGAATTCAGATCAGGAGATATTTTAGTTCTGCCAGAAAAAAGCTCCTGGATATGGAAACCATACTGAAATACACTTAACCATCCATAGTTTATTAAAACAACCCCATTATGATTTCCTCTACTTTTATGATTTCAAGTGGGATACTTTTTCCTCAATATTTCATTTTTTAAATTCTCATAGCACATCTATGCCAATGGCAATCTACTTACCTTATGTGATATTAGAAGTGCTATACAGTAGAAAAATGAGAGTAATTTTTTTACAATTTGAATGGCTCTAAATATAGTTTCTAATACATTTCTTATATCTTTACATAGATTTTATATAGTAATCCAGTTATCTATGAACATTCTTTCTTAAACAGTGGGGTAGTTATATATTTGCTTTGAAGACTCATAAGAGAAAACTTAAAAAAAAAAACACTGGGGTTGCCAGTGTATGATAACGTGATCATGCAAGGATCCTCACAGCTGTGACAGTTTTTCTTGAGAATGTTTTTTATCACAAATATAGAAGCATTTCGATTGGAAAAGATATTTAAGATCATTGAATCAAAGCATTAAACCAGCACTGCCAAGACCACCTCTAAACTGTGTCTCTAAGTGACACATCTACATGTCTTTTAAATATTTCCAGGCATGGTGACTCAAATATTTAAAAAAACATCTTGACTAGTATCCACATGTTGCTTCATTGCTTTATTAACCTTCAGACGACAATATGAGTTATTCACATATTTCAGGACTCAGTTGAAATGAGGCAATAGGAATGAGAATACTGGAAACCGAATTTATGATGAAATGCTGTATTTAAAAGGGGAGACAATATTAGCTGGCACAACAATTTGTATGTTCAAATCACTGCTGACTGTTCAATTTATTGCTTATATTCTTACACCTTACTTGCATTCTTAAATCCTTGTTTGCTCTCCTTGAGCGTGCTTCCTTTCCTTCATGAGGGAAGTGTGCTAAAATTAAACAAATATATGGCCCAAGAGTGATCATGTTTAAGCAGTTTTCCTTCATTCCAGTGCTGGTTGTTTATGAAATATGCATGAGGCACAACATTTGCATCTACAGATGCACACACATTAGAGATCCTGCATCTGTTGGTTAAAATCAAAACAAAACAACAGTAACAAGAATTATCAAAACCAGCAAATGGAAAACTTCCCCTTCAGAATCTCTTCAATTAAATCTTGGGGAAATATCCAGAGCAATGTGGTCTTTGTATTGTGGTTGGTTTGGTTTTTTTTTTTTACCTTTTCCTGATCTTTTTGAACCAACTACTGGAAATGAAGCTTTCAAAACAACCTGTGACAAACAGTTGTGTTCATTGTGCGTTGAAACTTAGTTGTCTTATCACCATGGCTTTAACTTCTTCAGGGGCCTTGAGATTTCGATGACTTTGGTTACTGGCACATTGATGAAATTTGTAGAAAAAAAGAAATCCCAAGGATATTTATAATCAAAACATGCAGATGCATCCCTCCAGGTTTGTCACAATCTGTGGCATTCTTTGCTGGCATAATTCCATGATCACGTGGTATTGAATGTCAAGCTACACAAGAGAGGCACTTCTCACTGCAATATCTGGGTTACTCTGCATTAGGAGGCTGACAGGTAAGAAGAAATGAAAGCTCTGTGAACATCTAGGATAATCTGTATTGTAAAATTTTATTGATAATTAAGGTAGTGGTAAGAGCTTCATGAGATTATAAAAATTGAATGGCTATTTTTCAGAGTTGAGTTTTTAAACTTATTTTAGCAATCTGAGGTTGAAAATGTATTTTGCACATTTAATTACATAATTTGTTTAAAAAAATTTTCAGGGTACCTAGAGATTTTCATAAGGCTGTTTCCTACTTCTGCACAAATTCAATTTCCTTCCTGGTATTAAAGAAATTCTAAAAAGATTATGATTAAGTTAAGCAGAACCTGAAGATTTCAGATGTTATTTCTCTGGCAAGATGAAAGATAGACAGTTCTTTTTACAAAAGAAGTCAGAGGGAACAGAAGGCAGCAGCTTTTTTCAATTTTTGCTGTATCCCACAACATTTATTGGATGCCTTTTGTACACTGAACTATGTTTTCCACACAAAGGGTCTCATTCTGAATACATTCAAAATAGATATCACTAGAGCTGCAGACCAAAATGTTTGTGGCTTTGGTGTGATGGTATGCATCTAAGAGGATTTTAATGCTTCTAAAATAACTAGAAGCAAATTGTTTCTATATTTAATATAGAATGTAAGTAAATGTCAGTAATTGTACCTTGGTCCCTTTTCACTTGATAAACTTTGGGTAATGTAAGTTAACTATGAGGAGATCTTGGAGGATGCAAACAGTCCTCTGTATATTGATAAAGTCTGTGAAATCAGCAGTATCGAATGCTACTGTGGAAATTGAAGTGTGATATAGCCAGTTTTTTTTGCACTATGATCAAAAATCTGGTCAAAATATTATGATTGGTTGTATCTAATTTTATATGTGAAAGAACATGAGAAGTCAGACAATCCAGTTGTTACAACTATTTTTTTTGTTCCTAAAACTCAGGATCATACGGGTAAAGAGTCACAGTAGCCTGAGCTTTCAAAAAAAATTGTGTAGGAAACATATGCCTACTACCCACTGAAGCACGAGATCACTCAGCAGCAGTTAAAGCCCCTGTGGAGGACTGGGAAGCAAAAAAAAAAAAAAAAAAAAGCCCAAAGCATTTTATTTCTCTTTTGCAACAACTCTCTCTCTCAGTATAAAAATGTTTCACATTAGAATTATGAGGCCAAAAACTTCTACCTTTATTTAGTTTTAAAATAATAAAAGAAAGTCAACAAGGTCTAGGACATCTACTAATAAGTTGGACAGGATTAAGAAGGAACTTGGTGCCATCCAAACTCTTGTCCTCATGTCTTTAATAAACAAAATCAGAAGTCTTGATGGAGTTACAATTGTATCAGATTTTCTTTACAATTTGTCAAGTATTTTTTGTCTTTAATATGCTGAAATAGTTTCATACAAGTATAAGGGACTATTTAAACAAATAAATGTTTTGGAAGCCCAGAAGATAAGGGACTAACACGTACACGTCACACAGCAGCAGTAACCGGGTAGCCAGAGAAACAACCCAGGACTGTTGGTGAGAACATGCTGTGCAAAAAGGCAAAAAAGAACAGGATGTAACTGGAGATGGGGGCTTTACAGAGGTGGGGCAACGCTTTTCTGGACAAAAAATTCTGGCTCCTGGAATAAGCACAATGCACTCCAGCACGATGGAAGGAATGAGGTCAAGAAGCAGGTATGGACAGATGGCCAAAGGTCAGTCCAATAAGGGACAATGAAGACCACCAAAAACCCCCAAAGCCCTTCAGCCCACTTCCAGAATGGTCTCAAAGAATGAACTGCACATGAAAACTAATTAGCATAGAAAGTGAAAATAATAGCATCAGGGTGGGGGAAATTTATCTATAAAAAAATACTCTCACAGAGCCCAGGTGGCAAACTCCCAGGACCCTGAACACCATATCAGCTGGGTCAGTGCTGGAGCCAAGACTGACGATTATTCTTTCTTCCTTCATTGTTGTTCTGTTGAAGTTTGAAAAATAACCCTAAAATTTTAGTGATAACCTTTGTTGAAAGTTTGTGATTTTCTCTGATCATCTTTCTTCTGTAGGTTAAGGTCCCAGACACCAGAACTCACAGTTTCCAATCCTTTGGCTAGATGTCAACCATTTCTGATCCTACACTTGTGAAAAATTTATCTCAGGTATGTTAATATTTCTAAGGAACTTGTTGATGAAGTTGTTTAGTAGGCTTTATGTTACAGCTTTCTTTTTACCTGGAATTAAAAGTAATTATTAAATCAATTAATTTCCTGGACAAATCCTTGTTGTAAATTATTTCCTTAAAAATATAAGTGTGCTCTATTAACTGCTCTAGAAAGAACCAAGCACACTTTTAGTGCTGCTACTATGTTGTAGTGTTCAAATGTTAATGAAAACGGGCTTTGATATTTGTTGGTTTAAGTTAAAATTCTATTAAAAACCTTTATCATTTTTAAAAATGAAAACATGCTGTACTAAGGGAATGGTACACAATATTTAAAGATTTTTTTTGTGTTATATACTATTTTTAATCTTTTTTTTTTTTTTTTCAGTGTTAGTACATATTAAGTGGTAGCAGCCTATCATATTAAATTCTGTCACAATCATACATTTTATCATTATACTGAAATACCAGCATTGCTTCCATGAGAACTGGAAGGATTCTTTGGACAATCAATGGAAATGTCTTATCACTTACTGCATTAAAAGGTTCCACATATAAATACATCAAGCACATCTTTCCAGAACAAATCACACATTGCTCCCTTTGAAATGACACAGCTGGAAGCCTGGTGTCTTGAACATGAGAATGAGGATTAATTTGAAGAACTCTTGTTTTCATAATTCTAATTTTAGTATAGATTTCTTTTACTAAAATATAATAATTATTGCCTATGCCATGCATTTTTCCTCATTACTTGATTTTGTAAGTAATAAAAGACCTAAAGTAGAAATTTCTTTGCAAGATATCCTGGAGAAAGACACAGCAAAAATATCTAAGGCCAAGAAGAAATTCATGCACCAAATGTTTATTGTTTGGCTCAGGAATAAGGAAGTTAAAGAAAAAAAAAATCATAATTTGTTGTCCTTGTGCATGATTTTTGATGGTATAAATCTGGCAACAATACATAAAGAACCAGAAGACAAGATCAGAACAAGGCCTTGAGAAGAGTAACTAAAAGATCTCAATGTCTTACATTACTTCTCTGAAACTAATCCATCAGCTCAGGAAAGATGCAATCTTTATCTACTTCCTAAATTTGCAAAAATTTGTAAAAATCATTGCAGTCCTAGAAGGTCAGCATATAGGTCAGATATATAGACTTTTCCTGTGATATATTAACCTCCTATGGCATGTTGTTTCTTATCCTTCTCGTGTTTGATTTTGAAAAGAAGCCTTGATAAATTAGTAATTTCAGGAAATGCTAAATTTCAAAGTTACCACCTGTTAACATGGAAAACATATTCCTAATTTCATTTAACAATATGGACCTAATTGTCACAAGGATAGACCATAGACAACAAACACCAAGAAGCAAGGTCCTTTAGTGTTGCATGACAAGTAGAAAACCAGATTTAGTAAAGATTCTGTAAGAAAATATCTTCTCTCTAATGGCAACTCAATCTCCTTACAAACGAACATGAAAATATTTGTAAAGCCATGAAAAGGAGGACTGACAGGACATTTCAGTGTTTTTATGGCAGTTTAAAACATTTCAAAGGACTTAATTCCTGCATGCAGCCAAGTGCCCATTCCAACCCCCACCTACATTTACACAGTGGTAAGGCTGCAGAGTGCAAAGGCACAAAAGGTGAGGAAATGTGAAAGAAGAGCTTGAAGCACAGTATTGCTGAGCAGTCTGTGAGTGATACAGAAGACCTGCACATATGGGTATTTGTTATACATTAGATAATGTCACCAGAATGGCAGGGAGACATTTTTAGCTCTCTGAGGAATTTTTAACCCTGCTCTTTCCTTCAGGCGTCTTCTAACTCTTGTTTCTGTCTCCTACTTGCCAGATGTGTGCAACAGTTCTCCCTGGACTGCAAGAATAGCTATCAACTTGGATCAGGCATAAGTGCTTTAAGTTGATGTCACTTTATTACCCTGCCCTTGCTACAGGTCACCGAAGATAAGGACTCACAACTGGACATAATCTCTCCCCTTGCCTTAGGCCAGTGCAATCTCCCAGGCATTATATTTCTTGAACTTGATGTAAGACTCTATTAAGTATCCATTGACATTTTTGTAATTCTGCAGTTCAAGAGTCTGACCATCTACAACATTTATTAATTAGCGTGAGCTAAATTTTCAGTAGGAAGACATCATATAAATTCCAGAGAACGAACACACTATTCATGGAATTAACTGGGAAGGTTTATGGGGAAAAGTAGCATATTTTAATACATTTTATTAGAGGCTATTCTTTCTGCTTACATATTTTGCCCTGTTTTTACCATGAGAACAAGTAGAATTCAGGGTCTATCTTTCAAGTCAGATAGGAATCCTGAGTTCCTTGACCTCTATTTAGGAAATTAGTGTTTTTATAACAGGGAATAAATTATTTTCCTTTCTTGGTGACACGTGAATGTTTCTGAAATGGAGAAGTGTGTTATTGGAATTTTTCCTGTCTTTGTTCAGCCAACAGCCCATTCTTCATGACTTTGTCATTTGGTTATCTTGATCAAGGTGATTAAGGGCTTTATATTTCGCCTCTCCAATTTTTTGTCATTGTGAATGCTGACATGGAGGAATAAAGAACAGAGAATTTCAAAGCAATTCCCACAACCCAAATTCAAACTCCTACATACACCAGAGACAGAAAAAGAATGACACTGAGACTGAGCATTTCTGAATGTTTTTAGGCTTTCTTTCAGTGCTTCTCAGAAATGTAGATATTTTCAGACTACAAGTGGAGGATGTTAGATTGCTCTGCCTTTGCTTTTTAAATATCCACTACTTTATGATGAAAGAGATTATTAAAGAAAGCTGTGGTTTGTCAATGCACAGCAAAATTGCACTGAACCCAAGGATAAATGTGCACAAACCATGCATCTCCTTTTTCCATTCTAGCATTTATGTATTATTTATGTCTGCACTGAGAAAATGAGAACGATATTAATAAAGTCTTTTTTAATGTCACTTAGCAGTATTTCAGCATCTACTTCCCTTTCTATTTTGCTACAGGCCACTAACAGCAAGTTTTTTATATATTCTCATTCAGAAGAGAATAACTAGATGACCTTCTGATCTTATCATAACATATTATTATTATGCTGTGTTGTGATCAAATATAAAGATAAAATATTCAATGTAAAATAGCCTTAAACTTTCCTAGTGAGAAATAGCAACAGAAGCCATACTTATGTGTCTATCCTCAGATTTTTTCTTTTGAGCAGAGCGAGAACCTGAGAAAGAAAGTATGTCTCCTTTTTAATTTATTTCACTACAATAATCACTTTACATTTTGTTGAGTGCTGACTATGTAGTCTTCTATAAGTGAATTCTAACTATTTTGCTCAGGAATCAATAATGTACCTTGCTAAATATGATGCTGTGCTGAAATATTTCCTTCTTTTTCCAGATGATTTCAATCAAACCACCAGGTTGTCTAAACCTGCTATACTACAATGCCCAACAACATGGATGATTATTAATTTAGGCTCTGAGCAAAGCATGAAGTGTGGAAAACTTAAATGTAAACATTGCAATTAGGAAACGGCACCTAAGGAATTTCTAGCCCCTTCAATAGCACCTGTTACCTCTGTTAGGACAGTGGCAGTAATTTTACAATGCCTTGTAGAACCCCAAATCCTACATCAATTAGTGGACATTAAATAATTAAAGATTCTTTATTTCTACATGTTCTTAATAGAGTTAAGAAGACCTGTAGCTCTGTTTACTTCTTCCAGACCACATGAAGTAGCTAGGTAGCTTGAATAAGAATTTCTTCTGCAGCAGAATAAATAACTTATTATTTGATTTCTTACTAAACCAGGAAAAAAAAAAAAAAAAACAAAACAAAAAAAAAAAAAAAAAAACACCCCAAAAGACAAAAAAGACAACCCAAAAAAACCCCCAAGAAACCCCCAAAACCTCCAAAACCTCCAAGAAAACAAGCACTGCTGAAATATGCCAAACAATTTTTCTCTGCTTGGGAAAATAATAAAACGTACCTGGGGGTTAGATCTAGATCGTTGTATTCTGCTAAATTGGTTTATTCTGTTTTCCCCTATGTTCATTGTATTAATGGTTTGCCCTGAAGTTTGTATCCTCCCCTCTATTCCCCTTATACATTCATACCACACCTCCTTTTCCAGTACCTTCCCTACCGGTCACCCAAACCCTGCCCACTACTCCCAAATCCTCCTATCCATCATTGTAATTCCTACCCCTTTGCCCAGAATGTTCTGTGTTTGTCAAGCTTCCTTCGAAGCCCCATTGGATTCAGCAATACAATCCCTCCCACTCTGTAATCCCATTGGTTCCCTAGCTGTATTCTCCTCCCTTTTCTCCTCCCATGGTTGTACCCTGTTGGTTGTCAGTTTGTATGCAGCCCCCTGCCCAGTTTATAAACCCATGCATACTGGTGCTCAGGGCTCTTCTCCCTTGGATTTCCTTCACAAGTGTAGTGGGAGAGGGTCTCTCCTCTTCCTTTGCGTCAGTCCCAGTCAGTGCCCAAGGTGACAGGAGCTTGCCTCGGCTCCACAGGTTCAGTGCATCCCAAGGCTCTGCCACGGGAACGCTGTTCCCCACCCCTGCCATTGCTCCGGGGTCGGGAGCTAGCCTGAGCGACCCCAGTGGAGAAAGGCATGATGACACTAGATAGTTCATTCTACTAAAACCAACTTTTTAGGTTTTTTCTATTTAAAAGTTTCTGGCAGCCTTTTGTTAATACTATAAAACCCAGATGTAAACTTTAAATGTGTTGTCGTTTAACCTCAGCCTAAGTGCCACACAGCTACTCACTAACTGCTGCCATTCCTCTCTGGTGGCATGGGGTGGAGAATGGGAACTGACTAGTTTGGATCAGCAATGCTTGCTGCACTCACTGTGCCCCTTTCACTTTTTGTGCAGCTCCTTAGTGGCAGATCATGAGACACTGAAAAGTCCTTGACTTTAAGTAAGCACTATTTAGCAACAAACAGAACATCAATGTGTTATCAACATTATTCTCATACTAAATCCAAAAGACACCACTATACCAGCAACTAAGAAGGAAATGAACTCTATGCCATTTGACAATCCGATATTTTAGACTAAAATTAAGTATCTTCACTTTCAAGGCAACTTCCTCTAACTGTTTAAACTGTCATTAGTTTCAGCATGTCTCTGGATGTGCATTCAACTCAGCTTTAAAGGAAGGTTTTGAAATCCTCTGTTTAGTTTCTTACTAACCATTGCTCATAATTCTTCACACAATGCTCTGAGGTCTGTAAAGCTTTCAACAAATAAGTTTAGGTGTGAATGACCTAACTACAGGGTGGGGAGTTACCTGTCCAGAACAGAAAAGAGTGCATGGGAATCTGAAGTGAGCAGCTTACACTGAGAAAAAAGCAGCATTGAAATGTTCCTCATTAAGAAAACACTATCTTCAGCTGAAGAGGGCAAGATGAAATCTAGCAATGCACCTTTACCACATAATTAAAGTTCAAAATTAAACTTCCTAGAAGTAAGGTTTGATGTTAATTTTGATTCCCTCTGTGAAGGCCTTTGGTACAAATGTGTGGTAATCACACCAGTATCTCTCATGGAAACCTTTCAGCAGACCTTCCACCTTTCCCGTGGCCAGTTATTTTCCTACCATCCTCTCTAGACCTGTTTTTCAGCAGAACACCTAACCGGTAAATTTCACCGGGAACTTCTTAGTCTCTCTTACTACTTTATTAGGCAAATTTCTCACACCCTCAGTTTATTCTAGCCTTCTAACTTTGCTGTCCTGGAATTCAGACAACTCCCTAATGCATTTCTCAATTGATGTACTGCCCTTAGCAAGCCCCTGCAGACATTGAAATTTTACATCTGATGCCACTGTCCATTTTTCGGACTAATACGTAGGCAATTTGGACTTACCCTATCAGAGATTAGCCCTCTTATTTTGAATAAAACAGCTAGATGCAGGAGAGTGTATAGTATCACAGAAATGCTTTAAAAAGTAGGAAAAAATGGATTTAAACATAAAGATGCCTGGATTAAGAAAAAAAAAAGAAAAAGAAAAAAGAAAATGTTAAAGATACTGATGTGTTAAGTAGGGAATACTTTGGTTTTATTAGGTGGGGCTGTATCTGTTTCGATCACTGAAAATGTCAATTGCAACTTTGGGAATACCCATATATAAACCCCCGATTTCCTGCAGGTCAGCCCTTTTCCTCTTTGGCCAGAGAGAGAGAAAGCTAACATTGAGTTGGGCCTGCTGCTTCCCTGTCTTTGGGGGGAGCTGTCCCGAGGCCTGGCCGGATTCCATCGGCTCCCAGGTTGGGGGTGGGGGGGGAGAGGTTGCTGCCTTACAACAACTACCTTCTCCAAACTTCCCCAGAGCAGGGAGGGAATCACTGCCAGGCCCCTGATAAGAGCTATGGGCATCATTTAGGCTGGGGCTGCCCCGATTTACACCGAGGGGTGGGCCGAAAAGGCATTTATGATCCTGCATATTTTTTTTTGATTCCGGACTGCCCGGGTGCTCTGATCTCTGATCTTTCTGTGTGAATTCTTCCCTCCCTAACCAGTGCGGCCTTGCAAATCTAACACCACAAGCTGCAATGAGAGAAAGACAGACTCTGGGCAGATTTAACCCTTTCCTGGCAACATGACACTTCTAAGGAGTAACCCTTCCCTGGGAGAGAAAAGAAAGGGGCAGAGTGATCATAGAGAAGAAACAGCATGAAGTCAGTGGAGCGAGGGTGAAGAGACTGTTGGGATAGGGGGTTGAGGAGTTTGTCATTCCATCCTTATTGAGCCATGGAAATGAACTTTATATGTAGATTATCCCTTTAAATCCTAGGAAAGATATGCATTTGGGGAGATGATTGTTAAGATTTGTGTGTGGATTTGAGCAAAGGTGTTTGTGATGGACTAAGTGCAAAGAATCCCAAAAGATGCTTGAACAGAGATAGACATGAGAAGTCCTCTGTGCCAGTGAAGAAGTGAGAAGATATTTCTCTTCCTTGAGATGAAGAATCCTTTACCTTTGGAGTTATTAATCTTTAAAAGCTAATACCCCAATATGCAAAAGTCTAAGACTCATGACCCATAAGCAACTTGGGAAACTGCTAATGGGAGGGGTCATGAAAGCAGGTTTCCCCCAGTGGCTGTTTATGTGACAGTCAAAAAACCCACAAGAGAACTGTTTTAGGTTGTCAGTGGGATCCATGACTCTAAGAGAGACTCTTCTAAAGATTGGTGAAAAACTATTTTCAAATGGTAAAACTGACTGAAAATCACAAATTTTGTCTCTTTATGTTGTTTTGTAGGAAAGTTAACAGTTTGTAAGGGGAGGGAAGAATGTTTTTAGAGTTTCATTCTGTTTTGTTTTATTTTTTTCCCCAACTTTCTTTTTCCATTCTTTTAGTGTGTGTTAATAAAACTGTTTGTTCATTTTTAAGCTTAGGCCTGCTTTGCTTCTCTCCTAATCTCTCTCCCACAGAAAAAGAATAAACTCTAAGACCACTACATTAAATTAGGCAATCAGAATTTTGTGAACATGAAACCACTACACTAATTGGTGTTTCCATCCAGTTATTGAATTAAAACCATTACAGATGCCATGATATAAATCTGATTTTTCACAGCATAACTTGGGCCTATGCAATGCACATGCTAGTATATATGATTAAAAGTCACAGGAACTGACTGCAGAGGACAAAGAGGCAAGTAAAATATCCTCCATCCATCTCCATTTTATCTCTTTGGAAGTTTCATTCTTAAACATGACTATTTTCCTCAGCTTCAACTTTCTCAGTAAGCATGCATGACATTCCTCCCCAAATATCATGTAAATTGTTCTTTATTACAAAACTCTCTGTGACAGCATAATGCTCTCCCTGGAACAGAATGATATATTCTCTTCTTCTCAAGCGACATGACCAATCCTATGATAGTCCAAGGTCATCTGTTCCTCCCAGGAGAGTAAAATATCTTCTCGAGTACCAGGAAGTCATGTTGCTGCTTTTTCACGAGTAACCTTGGAGTAATGTGTTCCTCCATTTTTCAAATGTGAGAGCACGAGAACGCTCTAAATGTAGTTTTCAGAGAGCAGATACTCCATGTTTCACTCTAAACTGTTTCACTTCGAGTACCTAAAACCACCACTCACTTTTGAAAATGTAGATGGAAATCTCTAGAAAATCACATCAGAAAATGCAAAGGTACCTAATTATTACCTTCCTGGAAAGAGTCTAGGGCAGCAAAAATATTCTCTACTACTCTGTGATAATGAGCACACAAAGTTGGAGGTTCTGCTGCGACAGCCACACTCTGCTAGGGATTCTCTATCAAGATTTTATGCTAGTTTAATTCTTGTATTTTTCCTGACACTTTAAAGAGTTCTACTTGCAGTTGCTGAATAGACATAGTCAAATCCCCAAAAGATTTTAACAATCCTGCAAAGAGATTTTTGCTGAGTTTAACTGCACTAATTACGCAGTGGAGAACAATGCGCATATAAAACAGCAGGGAAACTCACAAAATAACATTGTTGATGACTTCAATAAGCCTAGTTGTCTCTACTGTCCTGATTCAGAGTCATTAAAAGAACAAATTCCTGCAGTGGTGCAACTGTTTCTGATGAGACAGAGCTGTACTATTTGAAGTTCAGAGATAGATAGATAGATAGATAGATAGATAGATAGATAGACAAACAAATAAATAAATAAAAGAACAGGAAGTTAAAATTATTCCAATCCTGGTACTTGGAATTCCCTCTCCTCCTCAATTACATCTTCACTAATATTCTGAAAGGTGAGGCATAACAGCCAAATGGCCAAAGATGCACATAAATATATACAGATGTGTATATGTAGGCCTATAACTAATATTAACAGCCAAGGACTTCAGCAATAAGTGATTCTTCAAAGCATCAAGAATTTTAAAATTTAAACTATAAAGAGACATATTCCCATCAGTCTTCTAATGAAATGGAGAAGGAATACATTTTTATCAATGATGCCAGTAATTATCGGGAGAAAGAAAGTGATAACCTTTGTCATGTAAGGCCGCTTAATTTAAAATATACAATTTCTGAGGTGCTGTCAAGGACAGTTAGCTAATAAGAGCTCTGCTGGAATGCAGTAACAGTGTGCTGACAATCTCCAAGTCTATGCAAGATCAAGGCGACTTGGAACATTGTACCAATTATATGTTGGATATATAACAGTGCCCTACAACTGTCATGTTTGCAGAAAGAGAAGTGAGAATGAGGAGATATGTGGTACCGTGGTCTTTGGTGCTCTGAGCTAGGAATGTATCACAGAGTGCTGAGGATGCAGAATCACTGCTGCCTTCATCCTTCATGAGGTGCTGTGCATTTGTATTCTGGCTGACTAGATTGTCTCTAGATGTGCTAGCTCAGACCAGTTAGAGAGCTGACAGGAAACAGTGATGCTACTTGGTACAGAAGAACCTATCTTCTGTAGGTTGCAGACTGGGATGACATGAATCATTCTTTACACAGCAAATAAATAGAAAGAGCATAAAATGAACTCAGCATGTTTCCTAGCAGTCATCTGGCAGCACGAGAGGAAGCTGTTGTAAATATTTACAGTTATAGTCTTCGGCAGTGAAATCATAGTAGGTGTTGCTGGCAATGCTCAGTTTAACAGGTCAGCCAGTTGCAGTCATTAATCTGGAAATACTGACAAAAATGAAAAAAGAAAAAAAGAGTTGTCTTGATGAAAAATTAAAAGTTCAGTATTATCTAATACTCTAAAGATTTTATTATTTGTTTGACTTTATTAACAATTTCATTTTTCACAGAAAACTATTATTTTTTTAGGGTTTTCTATTGATTGAAATATAAAAATAGGCATTAGAAACATGGAAGAAAATACATTTTCTCTTTTGCAGCCCACCAGAAAAAAAAAAAATTACACTGTAATTTGGTCATATCTGTATAAATATGAATTTAGTGTTCCATGGTCTTGAACAACCTGAACTATTAATTTCCCAGGCACAAATAATTTTTCATTATTCTATTCCTAGAATTATCTTAAATTATTCTAAATCTTTTTTAAAAATCCAGCAAATACTGTAAGAAATTCTCTTTCACTGGCCAGGTATAATAATTTAGGAAGATTAAAAATTGTAAATGTATTCACTGAGAGAGAATATTGTATTAATTGTGATAAATTTTTAGGAAACCAGACCCTTTTTGAAAAGTCAGTGAAAAATTCTTCAATCATTGAGAATTGATCAAATCCTTCTTGGAAAGGATGTCTCTTTTAAGACTGGATATTGATTGGGATTATAATGACTGAGGAAGAAGATAGGAAGGAAGTTGAACACACTGCAGTGTTGTGTTACAAGTGCCAGCTTAAAGCAAGCAATGAATGTCTTCTTGGCTATAGATGTTAGATTTTCAACTTTGATGCTTTTTCCTCCTTGGTATAGGTTGTAATATTCTGTGGCATCTTCTATCAGTCACAGTTAACCTTAGTACCTTATCTCAGACTGGATCCAGTCACTGTAATAACTTTCTCCAGAAAAAAACCCAAACCTACAACCAGACCCCCAAAATCCATACCCAAAGGAAACCCCAACAAGAAGGAACAAACTAAAAATGAGTGTTACTGTGATTTGCAGAACTTCAAGGCCACAATGTTACATTTTTTTCTTTAGAAGTAGCATTCATGGGTTAAGCTGACCGCACATTCCCCATTTAGCTGATAGTACCTGTGCTGGGGTGCATGAGGCTGCATTTAGAGCAGCACAGAAATGGCAAGGGCAATCCACAGATTTGACCAGAGAAGTGGTTCTGCTTGTATCTTCTCTGGACTGATGGTAATCAAAGTTTCTGCATGTCTTGTTCAACTGAGCTACTCGATGGGAAACCTTCTAGAAAGGTAGTCTGTGCTGTCTTAGGGCATATATCTTCCCATGATCTTTCACTTTGTTTTAGATAGTCCAGTTTTTTATGCTTCTCCTTTTATAGCCCTGGTTTCATTTCATACCATAGGCTGGCTTTATTAATGAGGTGAGAGACCTGAGCTTTGGATATGACTCATCTCCCATAAAAAGCACTCAGTGCCATCCTAATTTTAGATGAATAAATTTAAAAAGATTATTGCAAAAATATTATTACTGCATGTCTATTCTTCCTTGATACTCCTCTGTGATACACAGTTGTTGCTTCCCGCAAGCTTCATTTTTCCATTTTTTCCATTTTATGTGGTAAAACTGGAATGAGGCCCAAGAAAATGAATAAAATCACTCTGAAGTGAAAATCAATGTGAATTTTGTGACATGGGTAGTAATTTTTAACAGGGAATAAAGTTCACGATCTTCACATGAGTGACAGTAAGGGGTGGATCTCTTAAGAAGAATTAAATATCACCAAACTGATGCTGTTTCAGAAGGCAGAATATAAACTCCCATCCTTGAGTAGAGACAAGTCAAAGAACAGAATTCAGGTAAGTGCTGACCTGATCCATGTCAGTGGGTGGCTGATAACCACTGGGAAATACTGAAGGGAGGAGACAGACATACATATCCGGGCTTAAGGGATGTTTGATGCCTAACCTTGTCACAGAAGACTGAAGGAGGAAGAAGTGGTTGTGGTGATCTTAACATTTTTGTGTGATGCTGACACTTACCTCTTCACCTTGAGTAAGGGAATGGAGAGCAACACTCTAGGGATCTCTACTCTGAGTAGTTTATCTCAAAACAGAAATCTGAACTGAAATCTTCTATATCCCAAGCTGTCGTAGAATGCAAAAAGCAGCCACTCTCACAGACTTTTCCTCTTATCTATGTCTGTGTGGAAGCAGATATGCTCAGCGTTCTTGTTAGTTTGGATATTAGAAGCGAGTTTGACAGACAGGATTGATGTGTGTGTGTTGGGTGCTGAGTTTGTCAAACTTTCGGAGACGTGTCACATAACAGAGATCTGGATTGGGTTGGGAGGGATCACCAAAAGTCATCTAATCCAACCTTACTGCAATTGAGCACATCCTCAATTGTATCAGGTTGCCCAGAGCCCCATCCAACCTGACCTTGAGTGTGTTCAGGGATGGGGCATCCATCACCTCTCTGGTCAATAAGCCATTGTTTTATCACTCCTATAATAAAAAAACTTCTTCCTTATGTCTAATCTGAATTGACCCTCCTTCAGTTTAAAACCACTAACCCTTGTCTTATCTCAACACACTCTACTAATATGTTTATCCTTATCTTCCTTATAAGCCTCCTCTAAGTACCAAAAGGGTACAGTAAGGTCTCCCCAGAGTCTTCTCTTTCCCAAGCGTAACTATCCCAATTCTCCCTGCCTTTCCTCATAAGAGAGATGCTCCAGCCCTCTGATCATCTTCTTGGCCTTCCTGTGGACCCAATCCTGTGCTGAGGGCTGCACACAGTACCCAAGGTGGGAGTCTCATGAGCATGTAGTAGAGAGCAAGAATCACCTGCCTCAAACTACTGGTCATATATCTGTGATGCAGCCCGGGAATTTCACTAAAATTTGTAACCTATAACAAAAGCAAAACAAAACAAAACACCCCCCCCCCCCCCCCCACACACACACACACCAAAAAAAAAAAAAAAAGAGTCCTGAGTTCAAGTTTTAATAGTCATTTACAGAGAAGACGGACATTTCAGCCATAGAAACCTTGCAGACAAAGCCTCTAATAAAGCTTCTTTTGTTGTTGTTGTTGTTGTTAACTTTGTTGTAGCCATTATTGCCACTTGCTAAATGTATTAGTGTCTTTTGCACAGGCAGAAACTTTCTGTGGAATGATGCAGTAACAAAAAATCAAACCTACAACCCCATTGTTATGAAAAAAAAAAAAAAAAAGCAAAGATATCATCTAAGCATTTTAAAAAGTTGGCAAAAAATATAATAATTATTTTAAAAGTAAAAAAAGAAGTTGAAACAAATGGGTAACAATCAAATAGACAAAAATAATTCCTCAGCCACCTATGTGCAAAAGAAAACTTAGTGTCAATGTATTTTAAGGACATTCATGTATCTTACGTTTTAACTTCAAGTAATATAAAATATTAATCATATTTATATAACAGATATTCTTTTTTTCCTGTAGTCTTACCTCAAGTACATAGAAGTAAAATAAGAACGACAGGTGATATTGTTAATATGTAAAAACCCCAAAATGTGCTCTTGATCACACTAAAACTTTATTTAGCTCAGTATCATGACTCTCTGACAATGGTCCATAGTGGAGGTTTAAAAAAAAATACAAGCACAAGTATGTCGTGATAGCTCCTGAGACTATCTGTCTAGTCTCAAACAAATTGCAGTTCTGAGACTTTCTGATTCAATGGGGATCTTTTCATACTTAATACCCTGTAACAGATCTTTTCCCATGATTTAGGCTAGGCACTTCTTTAGTCTCTCTGGATTTTCCACATGTGCTCTTGGGCAAGGAGCTCCACAGATTAATTACATGAAGAACAGCTTTCTTCTCTTTCTTTTGAACCAGCACCTTAAGCAGATTTTACCACACCTTAGTTCTTGTGTTTAATCAACTATTTGTCTTTATATCACTTGGGATTTTATAGATAAAAGTCCAACAAGTGCAAGTATAATACTCCACGTGAATAGAACCATTTGGGTGCCAGCCTATAGATGGGTCTTGATGTCATACACTTCATGATAATGCAAAAATATAGAGAGAAATTATGTGCAACAGAAATAAATCCACTGGAAAAACCGATTGGTCGATCTGGCCTAAGTAAATTAGCAGTCTTAAATAATACTTTTATAAATAACTAGTAGTATGATTTTACAATGACACAGCACAAGTCATTCATTGCTAAAAGCAAAAAATGTCTGATATTGCTTTCAGTCTTTTTTTCATCATGAATTTTCAAATGTATTTGTAATGATAAAAATGTGCTATATCTGTGGTGATGTGCCAAACTAGTGCTGCAAGTACCTTTTCTGGCACATTGTGCAGAAAAAAAAAAACCCAGTACCAATATTTTGATTTGTCTTTTATAATGGCTCTGTATTCATTGTGGCCATAGACTCCTAATTTGTGTTACTCTACTTTTCATGAACTTATTTTGAAATTCATTATTAGAGTGATCATGATAGATATTACAGTATCATGCCGAGTATATCTCAAGGGGTGTTTCTACAGGTTTCAGAATTGTATTAAAGATTTTTATGTTGCTTCACTCCTCACAAATAGTAGGAGCTAAGATTCTATTAAGTCCTTGAAGATTATTGGAGAGAGATGTGGTCTTAAGACCTAACCCAATAATTTTACAGGGGAATGGAATGTATTAATGTTAATGTTACTCTGGTAAACATTTCTGACATTGACCACATTATGCCTAGCAGATCAATATTTTTCAGCCACTTAATTATCTGGGTGACTGCATTTGCCCATTTGAACATAAATAAATGATCAAATACTTTATAGAGGTTGAGAGAATCACTTTAAAAAATAAAGTGTTCTAATCCTGAGAGTTTGCATTGTTTCCTGCAGAACTGATGACTTGACATTTTTTCATGTAAACTGATTTAGTTTTTTAAGAATTTCTATTTCAGAAGTGATATTAAGGAGCAGATAGCTGTTCTATAAGAGAATCACTCAAGATGTTGTTATTTTTGGTCTGGGCTTATTTATAAGTTGTCTTGAATTTAAACAAACAGAAAAAATATAAGAGCTGTATAAATATAAAAACAGGTCTGTCTCTGCACGTGATGTCATTCTAAAGAAACTCTAATATGATAAATTAAAGGAATCAAATAGGCAAAAAAAAAAGTAAAAAAAAAAACCAAAAAACCCCAAAAAAACCCCACCAGATCTGTTTTTTTCAGTAATGCAAAGAAATTTTAGCAAAACACTTGCTATTGCTTCCAGAAAATTAAAATAAATTAAACACCTCCAGAAATGAAGGAAAATTTCTTTAGGGATATTTAAAATCTTATTGCAGGTCTAGATCTTTATTTTATAACTGATCCTATATCAGAAAATAATCCCAGACTCAAGGGTTTCCTGAATTTTCAGTGTTTAAACAGAGAAGGAGACCGCTGAGACAGCCTGTAACTACTACCACTGTAATGCTATAAAAAGCAAGACTATCCTGCCTTTCAGAAGTAACTGGTTTCCATCCTAACCTATTTAGGTTTATTACAGGAATACATTTCACATTCAAATCATACAGTAATGTCTACTGAAGCTCTACATTGTTAACAGAAGTGCAGAATGCAATAGGGAAATTTATAAGCTCCTTTCAGAGAATGAAAACCCACAAAACTTCACTAGAATATGTTATCTTTTTGGAAAATTGGAAGTATTTGAGAAATTCCCCTGATGCTGCCTTATTTACAAAGTGTAATGATACTTTCTACTTCAAGTATTCTTTTATTCTAGTTGTGTGTTGAACTTGGCAGAAGTACCAGGTACAAGGTAGACCTAAGAAAGTATGACATTTCAAAACTTGTGAATCTCCGCACTTGCAGAAGGACTGTAGTACTACAGCAATACCCCCACTGGCTGATAGATAACCATCCCATAACCATAGCTCATGTTCCGTTAGAAATGAATACATTTTGATGCAGTTGTGCAATTTTTAAAGTCATGATATGCAGGATTTTTGTTTTGTTGTTATTTTTGTTTACTGTATTTGAACTTGTGGTCAGACTGCTCTGACTACTTTTCCAGTCTGTTTTAAAAAGGGAAAGACTGGAAATTGTTCAGAGAAGAGTTACTGGAATGATCTGTAGTCTGCTCTGGGAATCACGTTAACAATTAAGAACAGTCAGCTAATTGATTTATCAAAAAAATGGTTACATATTAAATTATAGTAAGAACCAATGGATGAAGAACTGTACATTGAGGACACAAAGCACTGAATAGTTTTCTAAAGGCACTGTCTCTTGTCCACAAAAAGACAAGATAAAATGCCTTTTGGATGATATTTAAAGCCAAGATAAAAAACTGCAGCTGAAAATATTTCCTTGACTTACATTCTGTAACAGAGCAAACTTTGGGCTGATATGAAGAAAAAGTATCTTAATGTGCACAGAAATACTTTAGTAATCTTCCTAACATGCAGGAAAACTGGACCTGGGAGGAAATTTTAACAGATCCTTTCCCTTTTCAAAATCAAAAATCTCTGAATTTAATCTAATGACTGAAGGGTTTGACTGGAGTGTTTTATACCAAACTGCACTTCTGAAATCTCCCATTCTCCCCTTCCCTATCCTTGCATCTTCAGGAAAGACTAGTCAATGAGATACCTAAATTGCTTAGTTAGGCTGAATATAAAATAGGTTTGGGTATATTTTTTTTTTTCCCTGCTGGAAATTTCCACAGCCAAAATTCTTTTCCCATTCTGCAATAAAATAAAACACAGAGAATTTTGAAATATCACATGACTTGAACACAAAACAATGTTTATTTCACTCAGCCAAGACAAAATTAGAACATCTCTTGAAATATTTATTAAGCTGAAAATAACCCAAAATATTAAAATATTAAAAATACTTTTGATTCAAATGAAGTATTTATGAAAACATAAAATGTAAACTACAGTAAAAAATGCCTCATATAGCTATTACTCTGAATGGAACTGACATGCCAATTCAAGATTAAATCATTCTTTGAAGGATATGGAAAAATTTGTTCCAGACATACCCACGTAGGATTCTTCTGACTTGCTTAACAACTTTTGCACTGGCTGAAGATTTATTGTCAGGGAAATATGACAAATGAGAATCAGTGATTCTTCTCAAAACATATGTGGTTTTAGATTTGTTTTATAGAATCCCAATGGACATTGTCATAACATAATTTCCAACATTTTTTGTTAGTAATTTCCCTGCCTGGCTAGGATGGCTTTGTGAATTTAATAAAAACAAAACCAACCAACCAACCAACCAAACAAACAAACAAAACCAAAAAACAAAACAAAACAAAGTTGTGTTTCTCTTTGTCAAGATCTAATTTTTGCAGCAGACCTTATAGCCTACTTTTTTAAAAGAATATGTACTATTGGAATATTTTAGAATAAACATGAATGTTTTATCTTCCTTTGATCTCTTCACTACAAATGGAATGTTAGTATTATTTACAGTTAGAATTGAAAAAGCCTTTTTTTGGGGGGGGGGGGGCGGTGGGGTGTGTAAGGGTGATATTCAAATGGATCCTTAAAAAGGAGTGGCTACAGATATTTCACACTTTGCTTTGCTTCATTTGATCACATGTACCTGGCCTCAATAGCCATAGCACCACTAAGGAAAAGGAAAACAGAATCAGCTTTAAGTAATTTTTTTTTTTTTTTTCAAAATGCAATATATTCTACTGTTTTAAAATGCAATGAATTCTACTGTTTCATTTTTTTCACTATCAGCTGCCTCATTGGTTTGTTATCTGTTTAACTGCAAACTGTGATTCTTAACACTAGCCAGAGATGTTGCTCTCTCTTTCTGTTCAAGTGTCTCATGGTGCTGGATATTGCTAAGGACTTTCAGTTTTTTTATGATGGTAATCTTCAAATGCAAATTGGTTGTTTGCTAGTGTCATCATTAGTATTTAGAGAGCTTCAAAGCACTCTGCTTATTAAAATATAGCAGCAGCTACTGCTTCAGAAGTTATGAACGGACAGAATATTGAGTACTCAAATATGCTATTGGGGGTGTAATGCTCTCTCTCTCTCTCTCTCTCTCTCTCTCTCTCTTTTTTTTTTTTTTTTTTTTTTTTTTCATAGTAATCTTTAGGCTTGCAGCACTGAAATAGAATGCAGGTGAAAATGTATTTATGATTGACATGGAAGGTGTTGGTTTAGGTCATTGTGCCTCAGACAGCTGAAAGGACAGTGATGTTTCTCATGCAGAACAATCCACCTTTTTATTACAGGAGAGGAAAGAGTTGTAACAAGCTGTCACATTCCTCAGTAAAAGTTCCCTAGACACAACTGCTTTGTTCCTTTCTGAATGGAGTCATGGAGTCACTACATAATTTCATGTTTGTGCCTTCTTTGGGTGTGTTGAATATTGAATATCTTCTCTACTGTAATTGGTTTGTGTATGAGTGTTAAAAAGCTTCACCTAAACTGTATTTATTGTAGGTGAAATGAAAACAGGAGAGCAGGCTCTCGGGTAGATTTTATTGTTAGGTTCAATCCAGATTTATGGCTAAATAGACTGGAAGGAAACCCATTAAGGTGCTGTGGCTCTTATGTCTTTCTCAAAAGGCATATTAGCTGTCTGAACAACTCATATTCCCTCTGCAGAATAACATAGCCACAATATGAGTGCTGTGCATGCAGATCAACCCATTTAATTTGAAATACTTTGTGAGTCAAGGTGGATGAAATTTATAAGAATGGGTTCTAAAAACTTTCTACTGCCTTATACAAAGTCTTTGAACATTCAAATGTTAGAAAATTCATACAAAATTGCACCAAAATTCCATGTATGTGCATGTATAATTCAGCATCTTGTTCTTCGGCAAACTGAGGATACTGTGTGCATTTTGCAAAATTTATTTCTGTGCTTTTTTTTGGTTTTTTAAACTTCAGCTTCCCAGAAGTGAGTGTATGTTCCTTGACATAAAGTCAGCAAGCTGTCAGACAGAGCACACTTTATGAGTGCAATATGGTTTCATTTTGCAGAAACATTCCTGAGAATTTTAAGGAGCTGTCAAAATGAATTCGCTTTATTACTGGTTAACATTAAAGTCAGAACTGAAGCCGCATATAATAGGTCCAGAAAATAATAAAAAACCCAACAATATTCCTGTCTTTCATTTTGACAGCATTGTGGGAACACACTGTATTGTTTCTGTTTTGCTGTTGGAGTTTAGACTCTTATAGGAAATTTGCGAATTTTTTGGCAGACTGAGTTTAGTTCTTGAAATTCAGCTTATTCAAAAGGGATATAAGGGTAACATAAGTTAATGATTCTAATAAATGCTTGACCATATAAGCTAATGCTGTGTGATATTTTAAGTACATGGAATAAGCCTATGTGATTAATCACCTACATTTATATATAATATATATATACATATATGTGATTGAAATAAAAACATCTTGAAATATGTTTCAAAGCTTAGTCATAATGATTTATTTAAAGACAAGTATAAAATAAATTAAATAATAATTGCATTTTCTTATGTGAGCCTGTGATATTGTTAAAAAGATCTGTGGAGAATATAAACTAACTAATGGGATGAAGTGGACTCCATTTAAATGCTATGAAGTCAGTATCAGACCTATGGGAAGTGTATTCAATAACAGTGATAGTACTTAATATATTTGTCATAATATGCAAAAGTCCTAGCACAAATTTTAACAAAGACACTGCATAGGGGGAAGATACCAGCAATTAATCTAAGGCTCAGTTATGATGTTAATTTTTTTGTAATTTTCTATTTTCACAGGTAACATTTAACAAAGTGTTTTTGGTTTTGTTTTTATTAGTACTCCTGTGTGTTTATAGAAATTAAAGTTAAATTAAAGATAAAGATTCTGTAATTTCTAATAATAAGAGTAGAAATAATCAATATCTCTTTTCAGGGATTTTTTTTAGAAATATTTTTCTGATATATTTATGGAGAAAAGGATCAACTTTTTGAAATTAAAGAGCAAATACTAGTACGACTCTATATTTTGAAATTCACACAGAACTTGGAGAGCATGAAGCAACAGAACAGAACTGTACAAAATGAAAATAGAACCATATAAGAAGTTTTTCTTGGTATGATGGTAGCCTAGTTTTGTGTTCATGCCTGTAAAATTTGATACTAAATTGAAGCAGTAACTTCAGCGGTCTGTCCATTCAGCTACCATTTGGATCTCAGGGTATCTCTGAATCAAAGTGTTTTAAGTTTTTCTCCTTGTCATAGAGATTGCAGGCAAAGAGGGGGAAGGAGAGGAAGGGGGAGAGGGGAGGGGGGAGGGGAGGAGGGGAGGGGGGAGGGGGGGGGAGGGGAGGGGAGGGGAGGGGAGGGAGGGGAGGGGGGGAGGGGGGGGAGGGGAGGGGAGGGGAGGGGGAGGGGAGGGAAGGGGGAGGGGAGGGGGGAAGGGGAGGGAGGGGGAAGGGAGGGGGAAGGGGAAGGGAGAGGGAAGGGAAGGGAAGGGAAGGGAGGAAGGGAAGGGAAGGGAAGGGAAGGGAAGGAGGGAAGGGAAGGGATGGAAGGAAGGGCAGAGGGCGGGAAGGGAAGGAAGGACGTGAAGGACATGGACGGCATTTCTGTACGGTCCTGTACTTTATGTCCTTATTTCTTTCCTTTCCTTTCCTTTCCTTTCCTTTCCTTTCCTTTCCTTTCCTTTCCTTTCCTTTCCTTTCCTTTCCTTTCCTTTATATTAAAAGCCAAATGTTACGATGTGTTGGTTTGGCCTCAAAGAAGGTAGGAAGATTAATTGACTACAGCATGTGATCCATATCTTCTTAGAAAAATAGAGATTTTAATGAAAGCTGGAGTGCTGAACTATCTACAGAATTCAGTAATTTTATCTTCTATTTAGAATATTTGCATGAGATAATAATAAAAATAAGGAAATAATCCTATGCAAAATATGCTGAAGCATTATATCAATAAAGGCATTGTAATATATTAAAATTTATTTATTTATTTATTTGTAAACAAACAAACAAAACATTTCCTAAGTGTAAAAGGAAGAAAATGGCTGACAGCAAGTCTTTATTTCAGCCTAGGCAAAGACAAAGCTTTTTTATTCTGCATATTCCTGACACCTGTTTTACAAAAGTCCGCATGGGCCACAGCCTCAGTGCTGTTTTGGAGATGGAGGCAGGCTCTCTCGCCACAACTGCCCTCAGACCCTTCCCCGAGAGTTCTGTGCGGCTGCTCAGGACCACGGACAGCACCCATTCCCTTACCTGAGAAACAGGGATCCGTGTGGTGTGCGACAGTCACACATCGGAGCCTGTACGACTGTAGACAAGTTTTCTTGATGATGGCATATCTGACTTTCTATTTCCATTAGGTGGAGAGGCTTCAAGTGTCAAAGAACGTGCCTGGCTATTTTCCCATGCTTGCCAAGGAAATGCATCTTCTTTATCTCTAGGCAAAATGTAACACCAACAAATAACTTTTCAGCAATTAATTCTAAGTAAATAAGGGTTTCTGCCTTGGCCAGGTTGTGGTGCATAATGATCAGGTGGGTTAAGACCTTGAGGCATCTCCTGAGTCATTGCATTCAGCCTTGACTGATTGTTAAAAGATGAAAAATGTGGCTAGATTCAAACCTTCAAGCTAGTGGAACACTCTCCTCAGGCTGAAACCCAATGTGAAACTGATAATTTATTTTAATCCACTCACATGCTCATCTTATTAACAGGAAGACAGATTTTCTGCATTGTTTTTTTACTCAGAGAATTGATCACTGGCAGATGTTTTTCTAAACTACTGCTTTATTAGATGCCTGCAAGTGTACTTGCAAAAGTGCTATTTAACATTGTATTTCATTATTGTCATAGTTATGTAAAGATACTATGCTAAAGAACAATGATCTAAAAATACGCTATATGAAAGTAATTCCATATACAGTAGAAATATAGCCTTGAATTTAAATAGGAATTATTCATGCTTTCTATAAAGGCAAAAGTTGGAAATAAACCAAAGAGTGTATGTGACAAAGATTAAAAAAATAATTTTATTTCAAATTTTATAGAGCAAAAGAATCCAATAAATTTATTATTGTAACATTCTACACATCTTGGCCATATCCATAATCCAGAAGACTTTTTTTAGTCTGAATAGTATATTGATCCACAGTGATCCTCACTGATTTATATCATCAATCACCCATCCTGAAGACAGGGGCAGAAATGAGCTTTAGTGTCAAAGCCACCCAATGATAGCAACATGTGCTCTAACACCAAAAGATTTTCCGTCCTAAATGAAGGCTATCTTGCTGCTCTTGTTTAGATGCTTTTTCATGTAAAAAATTGAACAGTTTTGTCCAATGAACATGCTAACTCTGATTAAGCAGTACTAAACACTGATAGTTCACTGGACTATTGGCAATGATGATTTTGTCACCAGTACAAACAAGGCTGCTGTGATGTCTCTGATGGTACCTCAGTCACAGTATTGGATATTGGCTTGAGTTATTGGTACACAGTGGGAAAGGCAAAGGGAAATAGTCACAATTTTCCCCATCAAAATTTAGTGGTTTTTAACTATCTTTAAGGTATTATTTGAAAAAGACTGCAGTTTTTTTTGTTGTTGAAAATTCAATGATTTATTAATTGTGTAAAAGATTTATGTTGATGGTTTTTGTATACACTCTAGTAATATGACAATAACTAAATTTTCCTAACCAGGAAAAGCTCTCCCTTCTGGACTGCAATACTGAGGGTTAACTGGAAATCCTCAGATGCTTTCAACTAGCTTAAAGTCCACATCATTGCAATTATATTCAAATAGCTTTTTACTTCCAGAAAAGAAAGATTACAAGGATATCTAATTACTAACAAGATGCATTAGAAGAAAAGACATGTTTACAAGACTCTTCTGAGATCACCTCATCTATAAAGAATTTTCAGACTGAAAAATTTATTACTTGTGTCTGGATAAGGAGAGATGCAATTAATAGTATTTTGGCACTGTTTTTCAAACAACAGCACTAGTTATATGACAGTTTAATCAGATATATATTAATTCCAGAATATACATACTATGTATATTATGCATGTTATGAATACATATTACCCAGAAAAGCATACAAACATGATAAAAAATTATAAAGAAGACCCTAATATTCACTAGTCTATCCATAAACTGAAAGGCTGAACTACCTGTGTGGAGATATATATCCCTTGTACACATGTAGAATTTAAAAGTTACCAGCAGGTTTTAAAATTCTTTTAAAACTATTGAGGATATAATAAAGAGAAACAATATGGAATATTCTATGTCTGCAAAGCATCTACATAAATGCACCACAGAAGATTTTTTTAAGGCATGAAGCCTCTTTATGCTATATTTGTTCTCACAATCATAAGCCATCAATTAAACATTTAATTCATATTTTAAATTTTCCAGTTGTACTTTGGTTAATAAGCCTTGTTCTGAGTCATGTACTGAAATTTTATGTTATTTAATTCCCCCTTTTGTGATATCTGTAATAGTCTATTAGAATTATTTTTAAAAGCCAAGCAAAAGGTAAAAAACTTCTGAAAACTTCCGGTTTTTGTTTTTGTTTTGTTTTGTTTTGTTTTGTTTTTTTTTTTGTGAAGAAGTCAATATTTGTCAAGATATCTCTGAACACCTAGGTTTAATCCCTCTTTGTTTTTATCAAACACTAAACCAATGGGTGTTTTGGTGTGCAGTAAAACAATATTAACCAGAGGAAAAACTTTTTACAAGCCACCCTAACAACAGTGCAATTTTCTTCAACCCAAAATTAAATATTTATTCCTTAAAAAAATGTAAATAAAATTTCTAACACTGGATAGAGGGTTTCATAACATGTTCATTTCAGAATACACCTAGCTCTCTCTTTTCATTATTTAAAGAAATTGGTTCAAAATAATTCTGACTTTTCAAAAGGAAGAAATTTTACTTTGCTTATGATAAAAGCATAACTCAGAAATGCAATGAAATGTACTGTAAACACAAGTTATACCCTTTCTAATGTGAAAACAAAACAAAACAAAACAAAAAAACAACAACAACAAAAAAACCCAAAACCAAAACCAAAAAAAAACCCACCAAAAAAACCCACAAAACACCTGATTATAACTGGACCAGGACATGTTCTTTAGCTTACAAATCTACTGAATCCTACTGTGCCTGAAGCATATACAATGGTGAATGGAGAAAGAATGGATTTTCATGAGAGCAGTGAAATTCACTTTGCTGACTTAGAAGAATAACATACCAATGTACATGAAATGGAACAGGCTTTACTGCAAAACAAAATTTTTTCATTGGAAATTCCATTGCTCTAAATCTCGGGTTTCATGTTAAAAGTTTGCCTTTGCATCCTATTCAACAGAAACAAATAACTCTCAACACTGCTTGATGGCAGTCACAGCCACCAGGAATCTCATCAGCATTTAATAGAACAAGTTGCTGAAATGTGTTCATCTGAAGAAACAAAAGAGAAAAAAGAATCAATGTATTTTATGAAAGTCACATCTTATATCTAGGTTCCTCCCCTTGCCTCCACATTCTTTCTTTAAGGATTTTAAGGAGAACAGAGGATGATGCTTCACCTTCATTTGTTGTGTACATACATTGTGAATGTGCAAATAAAACACTAGAAACAACGTTATGTTTCAATCATTTCTTGGACAAAACCCACTCTTCTGGGACTTCTAGATTAATTAAATATTATGAAATCTGTTGTAGTCCGGCTCACTGTGACTCCAGGTTTGGTCCAGCTGGGGGAGTACAGCAAGACAGAGGGGAGGGAATGATGGTGTTGCCCAAAAAATAAAGAACTTTAAGAGTGAAAATAACAAACTGTGGAAACGGCACAATCTGAGGGGCAACATCCAAAGATTTGGGGGAGTGGTGAACGTAAAAATCTGAGGGCAGGAGTCCAATTCTGAATGCAGAACAGGCACATGACCTTACATGAAATGCGTCCTGAACCAACTGAGGACCAGAACTAGAACCATGTCCTGTTATGGAATGATTCTATTAGCATACTAAGTCCAGTGGCTACAGTCTTCTCACCATAACCTAACCACACCTCCTTTTCAGTATCCTGCTTCCCATGGTCTCAGGTTGAAATCTCCTGCATAAGATACTTGGCCTAATCCACCATTCATTCTGGCTCGTTATGTTCCCACAGAAACCTAAAGGTTATTTTTTTCCTAAATTACTCACATAAGACTGGTGTAAAAATATATATCACTATGTAGGTCACTGTAGAGATAGTGTACACTGTGCAGTATTTATATGACTAGGACATCACAGGAATTATCCTAATGTCAAGACACAGATGACTTAGCCTTTTGGAGGTGCCCTAAAGTTTGTATTTCTCCTTAAAGGCATAGATCTTCTGCACCTCATCTGCCAGCCCCAGTTGACTGATTGAACATCCTAGGGTACTTACACAGTTGAACGTTCTCTGCGTGGACAGAGGAACTGCATCCTAAGATAACCAGAAATTACTCATGTAATTTAATCATGTAAGTTCTATTCTAGTAAAAAAACTCACAAACACACACACAAAAATGCAAAAAACCAAAAAACAAAACAAAACCTAAAAGAAAGAGAGGTTCACCTACAAATAATTTCTTAAATAGGAAGTATGGGTTGTCCTTTGGAAACTTCTCTTTTTCACCAATAGCAAAAAGGGAGGTGATTACTTTGGTTTCCCCCCCCCGCAGCATCTAGGGAGATGAAGCTTACTGCAAGAACTCATTTGAGATGCTCTGTTATGAAGTAATTTGAATTCAGTTTGTAGACAAGAATAAACCTCATTTCTTTAAAAAATCCCCCCCCCCCCAAATCAGTAGTCCCTTTCTTTTTATCACCTAGTATTAATGGAAAACTGTGCTTTTTGTTATGGGGGAAGTAATAAAAAACCCTCAAAACAAACAACTCCTTCACTTGAAGACTCACTCCAAGACTTCTCTTCTGAAGCATTAAATATTTTATTAGTTCACAATTATTCTTTTCTACAAAGGAAAAAAAAGAAGACACAAAATGGTATTTTGTTGCAGATGCAAAACTTAGTCATTCTGCTTTAGAAATACTCCTCAGCATCTTTCTGTGTTTTCCAGGATGACTTTAACACTTCATTATTTCATAATCAATGCCAACAATAGGTTTAGCATTTGATTTCAAATTTCCTTAATATTTTTCTTATATTAATTCTGGTTGGTCCCAAAGTGCCTTTAATTTAATACAAAGTTTATTAACTAACAAAATACCCATTGGATGCAATAAAGGTCAAGATTTTCAATATTTTCTTGCAAATATTTAACTCCTATAGTATGCACTCTTTGGAGTTAGTGTAGAAAATTACTTACTTTTGGGTAAGAGAGCAATGGTTTTTATCTGCTGATAAAATAATTTATTTTGACACACCACAGTGTTAAATATTAACTAAAAGGGTAATTAAAACAAGTGAAATCAGTTGATATATCAAATGTTTATTCATGTCCTGAGCCTGAAAAGTGATAAAACTATATATTTAGAATGCATAATTTTATCAGAGGTTTAAAAATAAGCTAAGTCATAAGGAAATACTCTCTTAGATGAATGCTGCGTGCAATGAAGTGTACTGTGATATAATCTGGGATGAAACAATCTTCATTTTTCTGTCAGCCATTTAGTGAATATTTTAACAGTTTGATCTCAGCCTTCCTTAGCTGTAAAAACTTTGTTTAATAGCATTCTTCCCTTCTTTGGCCTGTTAGAATTGTTAGCAGACATCCTGAGTATTTCTGCATATTTTTGGTCTGTCAGAGATGAAGTGAATTTCCCCCACAGCAGCTCTCACAGTGCTGTACATCGGTACCTGGAAAGGTGTTGATGACACGCCAGTGTTTTGGCAACTGCTGAGCAGCTCTGCACAGCATCAGTGCTGTATGTCCAACATTCCCCCCACCACCAGTAGGCTGAGGGTGAACAAGATCTTGGGAGGGGTCATAACTTTACTTCCAAATGCATGACCCTTACTAGTAGACATTAGATCCTGTTGCATTGTGCTCTGTGTTATTTATTTTCATATTGTATTTTATGTAATTTATTTTCATTATAATGGTTTGTTCTTCACTCCCCTGTTCTCCTGAGAAATGTTATGTTCTAAGGTTTTTCCATGCCTCTCTTCCCTGTCAATCCTCCCAAATTCCTCCCTGTCTCCTCCTACGGGCCCTGCCTGTCAGTCAATTGCTCCTCCTGGCTTCTAGAAAGTACAGGTAAGGACATCGAGTGATAGGGCAGGAGCTGAGGAAGCTCCTCCCTTTATTTTCTCATTGGTTTCTTTGAATGTCCCTACAACCCTGTTCCACTCCCACTTTGTCCTTCATTGGATGTTGGTTTGTCTCCTCCCTTAGTCCCTCCCCTGCATTTAAGCCCAGAGCTCCTCGCCCCAGGCTGCTTGGCTGGAGCATCTCTCCTGAGGCTCAGAGGTCCCAGCAGGGACTGAAAAAAGACCTTGGACTTTTGCCCTTCAGCTGAGTCCAACTCCTCCCTCCGTCTTCAGCTTGGTCTCTCCCGTTACAAGGGGAAAACCCCCTTAGCTGTTCCTCTTGTTCCCAGGATCCAGAGGAGTGCTCCCTGTCTGACCGCAGTGTCGGGCTAGCTCAGGTGGACAGAGCCAGTGCTCCGTGAGGGACACTGCATCAGGATCCCAGGGAAAAAAAGTGATGATTAGGAGAGGAAAAAGGGTGGTTTGTTTCACCTGATGGGAGAAGCAGGGTAAAAGATGGGAAAGGGCAAAAAAGACACAAAATAAAGGTGCTGGAACAGACTGCTTGTCCATAAATATAGCTGCATGAATCATAATGATCTCATGCAGGAGTGAGGATAGGAGATTAGATTCCAAAGGAGGGTGGACCTTAGTATGCTAAAGACCTGGAAAAGAAAATTTAAATTTGAAATGTAATTACATATCACGTCACAGACTAGTTCATTCAAGCAGTGTGAGAAACCACAAGATGACATGAAATCAAAATAAGGTCATGAGAAAAATTATTTTAGTCAGTCTGGTATATAAACAAATACAATTTTGCAAGACTGTGTCAAAAAGAAGGAAATTACCTGCTTGAGGCAACATGCTTAAATACTATGGGCATAATTTATGCTACATCAAGGACCTCTTCACACAATTATATTCATTTTTACATGGCTCCATATCTATTACTTTCATTGCATTAAGACTTCTGAAATCACTAGTGTCCAGGTGCACCTGTTCGGTAGAAAAAGTCTAATTGTTTTTAATGTGTTGAATGATAAACTGATTATGCAATTCTAAACAGGTGTGTCTTCAATAAATGTAATTATAGAGGTGACTTGAGAAAAAGTAATGCATTTTCAGTCAAGTATCCTCTGCTTCTGTGTTGGTCGAAAAACATTCTCTCTCTGTCCAAGTTTGCAGAAAATAACTGCAAAGTTAAGTGATGTCACCTAAGAAACATTCTTTGGCTCCTTGATTGAAGGGACAGAGGAAGGAATCTGTCTCTCCTGATGGAAACTGTTAGAGGAGGAATAGGATTGGGAGTGCATTACTAGGAGAGATTTAAAAAAAACACCAAAAAACCAGAACAAAAAACAAAAAACCCCCACCCACAAACAAACAAACCAAAAAACCCAACCAACCAACCAACCAAAAAAACCCCCACAAAAGTTCCCCCCCCCAAAAACCCCAAATGAAAACCACAAAGAAAGTTACACAAAATCTGTTCACCATACTTACATCAAGAAGGAAAATATCCAAAGTCAAAAGGCCTGGAAAGAAGAAAAGCTATAACAAAATTAGTTTGTTAAACAATGAGGAAACAAAGATGAATATATGGGTATTTCAGAGTAGCACAGTCTGTTCTTTGTATTATGAGTGGAAATTAACCTTTATTCTGTTATTTCTTTCTTAATTTTTGTAAATTCTATTGATATTATTGCTGTTAGCAATAAATTAAAGACACTGAGAAGAGGAAGAGGTATTCCAGAATAATGGGTTTAATTGTGAAGTAGTCAGATCACAGAATCACGTAATCACAGAATTTTTAGGGTTGGAAGGGACCTCTGGAGAGCATTTAGTCCAACCCTCTGCCAAGGCAGGTTCACCTGGAGCAGGTGACACAGAAATTTATCCAGGTGGGTTTTGAATACCTCTGGAGAAGGAGACTCCATGACATCCCTTGGCAGCCTGTTCCAATGCTCTGCCACCGTCAATGTAAAGAAGTTCTTCCTCATGTTGAGATGAAGCTTCTTTTGATTTAGTTTATGACCAGTGCTCTTTGTTCTGTTGCTGTGCACCACTGAAAACACTCTGGCACCATCCTGTTGCCATCTGCCTTTGAGGTATTTAAATGTATTGATGACATCATCTCTCAGTCTTGTCTTCTCCAGTCTAAACAGGCCCAGCTCCTGTAGTCTCTCCTTGCAAGAGTGATACAGACCTCTAATAATTTTCGTGGTCCTCCGCTGGACCTCCACTGGACCATCTCCTTGATTTCCTTGCACGGAGGAGTCCAGAAATTAGTTTTGGTATTCAGTAATTGTTTCTAGTTTTGATTCTTACAGAATCTTGCAAATTCCACTCCTTCTAAGAAATGGAGCATGGAGGATCTTTTCAAGTAAAATAATGAAGTATAATGTAGAGGAATGCAGTGTATTTTGTGCAGTAGCACAGGACAATCTATTCGTAGAGTATGGGAAGTGCAAAGCAAAAATTTGAAATGCTTCTACAGCTAGACTGTCATGTGGGGGTTCTGTCTTCTCACAATATAAGGGAAATGGCATTTTAACTTAATGTTTCTACAGGGCTGAAGAAGAGAAGAATTTTTTTCTTGCAACTGCATTTTGTATGTCACTAGGGAAAATTAGATAATTAGATCTGTGCGCTAAGTGAAACAAGCACGTGTCTAGACATGGGTTTGAAACAGCTTCCCTCTCCTGCGACGCAAAACGTGGAATCTGCTGGGGAATGTCTAGGGTAGAAAGGAGAGAAGAGGCTGTGGTGTTTGTCACCTTCCCACAGACTTATCCATGAGCACAGACATATCAAATTTGCAAATTCCATTAAGTTGTAAGTGGGATCTGAGCTTCTAACTTTTGGATTGCCTAAAGTGGCAGTTTTAGGTTCTGCAGCGTAACAGAGGATGCTAGGCATAAAAAAATAGATGTAAAGGAACTCCTCTAAAACAGAGGAGTAGAAAGAGTAAATTTGTGTTGGTGATGGGGCAGGAACAGGATGGGACTGCTGGGGTAACTGTTCTCAATCTTTTTAAATGAAGCATCAGTCTCATTACAGGGGTAGAGACAACAGAGAAAAAACAACAGCTTACAGCCTTCCAGCAGCAGCCACAGATTTCTTCGTTACAGAGCACCTTCAAAACTTTTCAGCCAATAGTATACTGTGAAAGCTTACAGACAGTTGTTTAGTCAATCAATTATGGCACAGGTACACTTGCTTCAAACAATGCTTGCTTGTATGCTTTTTAGTAACAATACATAATAACCTTATTAAGCTTAAGACCTTCTACTATCTTGTTTATATATTTTTGGCAGTGTTAAGATTTATTCAAACCAAACCTAGAAACTCAGCCTTTGTTTCCTATACTACTGTATCTTTCTCTAGTGTCAGATATTTCAGTTGCAGCAAATTCTGAGTTCTCAGCTTTTTCTGTTTGAGGCCTGCTTCTTCAGCTCCTAAAAATCCTTTTTACCTTTAGTCTTTCCCACATAAATTAAACCAAAAACCTGTCCAGGATGCCAGGAAAATAATAAATAATAAATCAGTTTTAACTGGTTTTAAATGGAAAAATATTGTTAATGAGTCTATGAAAATCGGTGAAATAATTTAGTGCAGCATTCTGTGGGTAATACAATTTTTAAATGCAAATCTATGCTATGAAAGGAGAATTTTATAGTTTCACTGTTGACCTTCTATCCTGAAAACACTATCAAACATGAGCAATACCTAGGCATATGGTGATTTTGACAGAATCAGCTGTACCTTCTTTAGGCTTGCTCCTTCTCTTCTGAGTAACAAGAATATTCTTACTGTCCTTCTGCACAGAGTTTGCTTCTCATTGTGGCATGAAAGCTACACATATTCTTACTTGATGTACATTTTCTAAAACTAGTGAAACTTACGGATTTTGCTCCTAGAATCACATAATCTTGCCTAAGAATTTTACTTGTCTTTGCAAAAGTGCAAAGTTGTGAATGTTTCTTTGTAATATGTTTTGACTGCCTGATCTTGATGATGTGGTGCTGCAGTAAGGCTGAGATGGGCTAGTGCCAAATAGAAAACCAAGTCTGCTGCAAAGGGATGCAAACCTCTGAACAGCACAGAGTGGACAGTCTTCTGGAGCATCCCTTGAAGGGTTACTCTTCCATAGCTGCTCCAGATCTCACCATGCAGGCACTAAAGCTCATAAATTAGCTAGATGTATGACAAATCCAATTTCGAGTTTTGCCTCAAGACTGTACACTACATTAATGTCGATCCAACCAGTCAGACTTGCAATTACAGCTTCAAAACCAGTGTTACAATTATATTCTGAATATCAGGAAAAAAAAAATTCCCCATGTTAAGATCTTTTTTCTAATAATGATGTTGAAAACAGAATATTTCAGTTGAAGGTAATACAGGTTGAAATATATTATGTGACGTTCATATTTTGTATAATGGTGTTTAAAAGGTTTGATTTGAAAGCTGAAATTGATTTGATTGGAAATATTACTTAAAATTATACCTGATTCTGTGTCTTTTACGTGTTATCTGTAGTATCACTTGTACTAAGGAGTTTCAAGACACAGACATCTAATAATCTTTTCAGTATTCTGGTTTATATTCTTACATCAGTTACTGATTATTGTTCACAAAATGGTAGAGGAAAACCCAGAATTATCTCATTGTTCCTCAATTACCCCATTTATAAAGCCAAGGTAATGATTTTCTGATTGATAATGATATGTCAGAGTGGAGTTTGAAAAAAAATAAATCTTGATACAGCAGTTTACTCTAGATAAGAACCTGATCTTGATGGGCTAAAAATATTCAATTTATAAATGGAAGGAATAAAAGTGAAGGTAACTCTTAAATTATTTTTCACCCTTTCTCAGATAACTTTTAATAGAAAATAATAGGAAAAACTTATGATTTGTCATCCAAGCTTGGATTAATTTCATGATATTAATTTTCCTTTTTTATACAAATAAATTGAAAAGGGCCATCATTTAAAGTAATTTTCTAGTGTAAATGAAAGAAAAAGGTCATGGTTCATAGATATATATTAATTTGGCTAACAGAAAGCAATTTACATTTCCTTAATTAAACTCAACTACTGCAGCCTTTGTTTTAAATTGATAAAAGGATTACAGTTATCTTTTCAGGTTTGTATAGCAGTTAGTGTTTGAATAAAAATGCATTTTGCCTGAACTCAAGTTTGATTAAGGAATTATGAAGAGAAATGCTCTTCAAAAAAATTAAAATAATTTTTATGTTTCTTCATTAAATGGACTCCCTTTGAGTCCTAAATGCAAAGGTTTGTGTGATTACAGGAAAACTAAATTGAAATACATGGGAAGAGCCTGTCATTCAAATTAAACAGGTCCATTAATTAAATATGTAGCTATTTTTTTATTAGTAAGTTTAAAAAAATCTCTATTCTAAGAGCCAGACAGTCTGTCTGAATGCCGAAGGTACATCTCACCAATTTCAGCGGAAAAAATGTTTATAAAAGCACAACTGTGCATTTGAAGATCCCCTCTTTATCCACTGACAAACGAATGAAGTGAGTAAGCTATGAGAATGATATGAATAAGCTAAAATGAGCTGAAACTTTTTCTGGCCCTACATCTGGGATGTGTACTTGAGTACAGTGTTATGATATTCAGCGACTCTGAAAATAAACCTCTGTTATACATCCCAAACAAAATATTGAACATATCGCACACAAAAATTTGAGGCTGAACCAGCAAAAAGACTTGGAAGGACCAGGTAATTCCTGTCTTAACCTTCGGAAAGAAATGGTTAAAAAAGTTGCATTTCCGGTAGCCAGATTTCTGAAAATTAGAACTAGAATAATACACTGTAAGAACGGGAGAAAAGAATTCTCAGACTTGGCAAAATAAGAGTGATAGTTTTTACTACTTACCTATTAGTCTTGCTTTAAACATAAGGAAAAAAAAAGAAGATATGCGAGCAGAAGAAAAATGAAACAATAAAAGCGTGATTGCCTTATTAATAACTTAACTTTTTTTCCAAAACAACAAGAGTAGTTTTAATTCCTTTCTTAAAAGATTTGAGACCTTACCACTAGCAAAACTTTTACCTACATCGTCAAAGAAAGGAAGTGAGTAAAAGCTGTATAAAATGACGTGGAAGTGAAAAAGAGGATAAAACTAGAATGAATGGTGCTGCAATGCTGTCAAGGTGTTGTGGGGTCCGATGGCTTCCTGGACTCAGGGGCCAGGTGCAGTCCAGCTCTCCTGAGCAGCCTGAAATGGATCCCTTGGCTGTGGGGCAGGGTTGTGGAGCCCTGGAGAGGCCAGGCAGATGTAATCGGATTTGATGGGCTTTGATAAATTAAAAATCATTGTCTGATGGTCATTATTAGCATATTTTCAAGGCAGACCTTGAATATGAATCTCAAGGAGCTAAATCGGTTTTGCCTTTCAAAATGCTGACTACAATTGTAGTTTTTATAGACATCATGGATATAGACAGAAAAGACCTTACCTGGTTTTTGGCATACATTTTACTATGAAGGAGTATTTGTAGGTGGAAACCAAAAGATTCTGGAGCAGTGTCCAAATGCTACTCCAGTAGAAATACCAAGAGAGGAAATCCAGATGTCAGGATGCACTAACTGAACTTCTGAACTAACTCAGTGATATGGAGGTTAGAAGTCACATTTGCAACCTGGGAAGAGTGAAACAAAAATTGAAGAAATCTGTTTGCAGTGCTCTGAATATATTTAAAACCCTAAAGTTAGAAAATGTTAGTAAACAGAAGGACATTAAACAAAAGCTTTAAATGTCATGCTTTTAGCACCTTACTCTGGGAGAGAGGTTAGAGAATGATTCATAAGGTTAGGGGATTGACTCACTGACTCTTAGATGTTCTGTTTCCTTTGAACTAAGTGAAATATGTTTCTGGTTCTGGAGTGACAATATCAGGGTAAGGTTTGAAATACCTACGACAGGTAGTTGGAAATATCAGAGAGAAGGATATGTTTGAATGCTCCAAAGAAATTGAGAGCTGTACTTGGGATGTGTCTACCTCTTTGTCATCAGTAGCATGAAGAAAACCTCTCTGGGAAGTAGGAAGACACCCTCTAAACCCTTCTCAACCTGGGAGTTTGAACTGACAGCTTTTCAATGTCATCAGATGTTTTGTCTCCTGTTCATAACTGCTGTGTTCTAAAATTAAAATAGATTTGATCCAAGTGAGTTAATTTGCATGTTCTTAGGAAGTGAACCTATTTTGCTGACATTTCTTGTGTATCTTTTTTATCTCAACATCTATAGGTAAGATTTAAGCCTCTCAGTAACTAGGACAGTAGATATAACAGCAACACTATTGGTCATACATAATGCACTGCTCAAAAAATCCAAGAAAGTCTCTTTAGAAATAGACTGGTGGTTACATCTCAAATAAGTTGTACTACCTGAATACTTTACTGGCTGGCTGTCTGATGAGACACTAGAGAGTTCACTGCAACTTTGCTGGTTTACCTAGAATCCATGCTCCATTACTTGATTTAATCTTTAATCCTTTTACATAAAGACCCTAAAGAGAATGAGAAAAAACATGGGTTTCTATTAAATGAAAATCTATCTGTAAAAACAAAGGCATACTTGTACTGTTTCATGTTGGAGGTTATTTTTGCAAACTGCCCATGGGATTAGCTAATCAGCAGTGATATGATTTTTCATTTAAGATTGATGTAGCAGCCACTTATTACATAGTAGGAATAAAATGATAAACCCGTTTCTAGGCGATATTGCAGCAGCATGTAATGGTAAAAGAGAAAAATATAACTGGTTTTGTTTAAATGGAAGATTTTTTTCTTTTGCTTGAGAAAATCTTTGAAGCCTTTTCTGAAAGTCATATGCTTATTCACATTAAGGCTGTTGCCATTCATTAGGGAAAAAAAACACCACCAAAATTCCCCAAACCCACATTTATTGTCCTGGTCTGCTGTATGTGCTGTTCTTATTCCTACATGCTGCAATGTTACTGGTGATATTTACTGTCAGCTAGGAAAGTAGTTTGCATGCTAGTCACTTACATAACTTTCCTTAGGAAATGTATGTATCTTACCATTTAAAAGGCCAGAGCAATGTTCTGAAACAGCTGATAGTCTCATTACAGCAACCTACTCTTAAGAACTAGCTGTGATATGTAACATTAGAAATATTACCGTTACTTTTTTTCTATTTTTATAGGTCAGCTTTATGTACTATCTACAGTAGTTGGAAACCATTTTACTATGTTCTACTATGGGTAAACTGGATTTGCATGAGGAAGATATTTTAATTCTCCTGGCACTAATAATTTTAAAAATGTTTTCTCTTTCTTTGGTAGCAGGCTAAGTGATTTATTAAGGATCCAGGAGAAAAAGGATCTTGGATAGAAAAAAATGTATATTAACACTGGCCCAAGATTTCGTTTATACAGTATGACTAACTCAGTCCACATAATTTTTCATGTTATTAAGAGAGATACATAGGAAATTGTGCAGGTGAAAGCCCAAGGAAGTGAGTGGTAAAACCCTTGAACAATACCAGAAGTTAAACAGAGTTCAAAAACAGGTGAGAAAGAAAAAATACCAAAAAAAGAGAAAAGTCTTTTTACATCTTTGTTATTGCAAAAACCCCTACAGTTTTAAGAGTACCTGCAGGCTTTTTGTATATGTAGTTGCCATAATCATGCCTTAAACTTAAGACAAGTAGCTTAATACAGTCTCTCAAAAGGGATAATACATTTCACTGAATAAGTGTGGTTTTTTTTTTTTTTTTTTTTTTTTTTTTTTTTTTTTTTTTTTTTTTTTTTTTTTTTTACTTTTACCTGAGTTTTACCAGTGCAGGAAAATATCCTGAGGTCTGTGCAAATCAATGAGATTAAAATTCCTAGCAAAGTTTGTACAGTTGTATCAGCATTCATGAGTAGTACTTGCATGAAAAATCTGCAAATCATGAATGGATGGATATCACCACTAATAACCCAGAAGGTGAAAGAACAAGGTTGTTAAGAGCATTTATGGGAGATGCTGAAGCGAGAAAGTAGTGAGTACCAATTACAACAGAGAACAGGTTACAGTGGGTCCTGAAATTAGAAATATAGGGAGGGAGTGATAAGCATGGCTGGTTGAAGAGGAAGTTAACTGGAGAAGATTGAACAGAAAATAGAAATATGTTTTAGACACAGTATAAAATCTTTAAATAGTGCCTATTGTAACACACTGATGTTGATTTACCATTTTATCTTAATTCATGATCCTTTAGTGCCTGCTAAAGTATGTATTAACTGATGCAGTTTCTGCTGTTGGCATTTGTTGACAATGATTATGATACACCATGCAATCATATCCTGAACTTAAAAAAGCAAAAAAAGTCATAAAATAAAAAGAAAATTTTCAATAAGAGTTACCTTTGCTGTAATTAAAACAAGCTTTCAAAATATTACTGGAAAGAAAGCAAGGGTGAGCATTATAGGGTTTGTTCAGAAAAAATCAATTAGCCAAAGAGAGAGGTTGGAGGTTTTTGACTTGATATACAAAAAACTTACTGTATCACATACTTTCTGCACAGGTTGCTTTCTCCTATATTAAAAAATGTTAATATTTATCTACTAAAACTAGCATTAAGGATAGGAAAGTGAAATTCTTGAGGAGATTTGAAGTATCTCTGTACTACATAGTCTCGTTTCTTTGGAAAAAAAATATCTCAAGTCGCTGGTTTGATGATGTTGTATGTATTTCTTTTCAGAAGTACTGTTCTAATTCTGGTTCATTTTTGCAAATAAATACACCCACAACAATTGTCAGAGGAAATTTTCCCCCACATTTTCTCCGAGAACAAAAGGCAATGTCTGTTTAGATCCGTTCTTACAGTTTATTAGAACACAGAAGTAAAAATGTCTCTTTAAGCCAAAATTCTTTCTCAGAGAGTGTTGGTAAGAGATATGATTTAGGGGAACCCTTGGATCTGTTGTTTCTTTGGGTTCCTTCTGTTTCCTCTCTTCCAGCTTCCACAATTGTTATGTTATGGATAGAAGAACAGAATAAAGAATGGAGAAGTATTTCTATTTTATTCAATTGTAAGCATATGATTTATTGGACAGATTTTTGTAAGACTGAATACATACAAAACATAAAGGCTGCCAGTAGAGCAAGCAGACTTTTAAGCTGAAATATGTTAGTCATGTTTCTCTATAAAAACATACAAATGAGCTAAAATATGCCATGTCTCAGTTCACAAGAGAAGCTAAAACAAACAGGTTGTTTTCTCACTCCTGTAAACAAATCTGTTCAGTTAATAGTTGAACTAATGAAAATCTATATGCTATGAGTGGCTGGGATTTGGTCACAGAAGGTAGACAGGAAAAGATAGCAGAGAAAAATAGCTACATGCTACCTAAAATAAGACAAAACCTTAACACTATGAAAAAATCCTGAGAACCTATGGAAATCTGTGAAACTTGCCAGAGAAACAAGAATATTCTGCTTATGAAATTTTCTTTGTAGAAGTGAAAGGCTTCTATTTATTACTTCTAGAAATTCAACCAGTTCTGAAATTGTGATTGAAGCATGTTAAAGAGAAAGACATGATAGTAGAACTGATTCATGTATATCAGTTTCCTTGATGCTATAAATATTTTGGAAAATACTTAAGAATGCATATTTCAAGATGTAAATATTTTCTGAAATAAAATATTTTTTGTGATTGTAAAGCTAATATTACCAGTAACCAAAGAGTTACTCAAGAGCAGTCTTGTTGGGTAAGACATCTTTATCAGACATGTCATTGAGGAGCTGTCTTCATGTCTTTCAGAAAAACTGACAGAATTTTGCTTAGATATATACAAAATGTCAACTTGAAAAACTCTTTTCTGAAGACTAGAAACATGGATAAGAGTGCACCTATGCAGGTTATATTGAATGTGACATTTTTCAAAACATGATCTCAAGCTACAAGATCAAATGGGAGACCTGAGAGAGATGGCTCAAAAGGTTGTAATGAAGAAAGCAGTACTCAAATGGGTCAGCAGGATGGAAAAGATATTTTTATTCTGCAAGATCAAACATATTATATATATCACTGTGGATGTAACACAAGCTCTTTCTTAAAGATATCTCTTAATAACTAAGAGAAAAATCCATCAAAGTGGGATGGACTGTGTCACTATATGAAACCCTTAGGTTTGTACAACATTTTCTTCTTCATGTTGGTGTTTGTTTTTTTAACATGTTCAAATTACTTGTCTACAGTTCACAAAACACCAATGAGTTAATGGTTGGAACTAGATTTTCTTTCTTCTTTTCAAGGGTAGAACCTGGTAAACCTTTCATGGGCAAACATGAGGCTGATATTAAAGATGGTTTTACCTGCATAATGATATTATGATTATTTTTCTGCAGTTATTTTTAAAATAGTTAAAATAGTTGTTTTTTTTAGCTTCCAATTCAGCGAAAAAAAAAGAATAAGGGAAGTGTAAAGTTTTGAAAGAGTCTGTTGATTTTAAAATGATGAATATCTATTTTGAAATATATAAATGCTCATAAAATTAGCATTTGAGAATCATTCTGGAAGTAATAAGAATTTTAGTGTTGTTACCAGTTCTTCTATTAGGGATTACAAAGTAAAAGTGAGCTAATTTTTGTAACTTTGATATAAAGATTTGAGTAATTTTACAACACTACAAAGTGTGTAATATTTTTCTTCTCATTAAAAAAAAAAATTGCTTTGAAATATACTGCATTCTTGTGAAATGAAAGAAAAATTACTTTCAAGGCGCTTTTGCAAAATTCACAAAATAGAAGGAAAACGCAATACAGCATATCAATTGATGGAGTTAGTAGGTGCTATGTGAACTGTATGTTGTTTATGTTGTTAAAATTGCAAATCAAAATTGCAAAGCCAAAATATGTAAACCCTAAGAAACTTGAAAATTAATATAAAGAAAGAAAAATTCTATACCTTGCATGATTTAGACAGTGTCATCAATGGAAACGTCATTGTGATAAAAATATGACAGCATGATTCATAAAGTGCAGTACTTTATGAAGAAATTTATGGTTTATTACAAAGGTATCTTTTATGTAATAGCTATATGAAAATTGGTAGGAGTTAAGATGAACATGGTAACCATGTCTCACTCTTAAAATCTGAATAGAAGCTGTAAAACACAGAAATTTTAAAGGCTTATAACTTGGTCACATTTCCTTGAGTTCATGAATACAGAAATAATTTAACTCATGATTCAAAGTATGGAGGAGTTGCAGTTTCTTAAAAGAAAAAAAACCTACTAAACAAAAGTATTCTTAAATATCCAACAACCCACACCCTGAGAATAACAAGATTCCATCTACTCATCTGGAACAGAGCAAATCTCTTATTCAAAATGCATTCGTCTGAACATCTGACTAAGTTTACCAATGATCAATAAGATCACCTTGGAACATAACTGCATTTTTATTTATCTATTTATCTAGTTAAGATTTCCTTGAATTTCACCTTAACTTGTAAGTTAAGATTGTGTGCAATCAACTCCATTATCTGTAATGCAGATGATATTTTTAAAAATTGCTTCATTTTAATACACTTCTACCCTGAAAACCAGAATTAATAAAAATAGAAATTCAAAGATCAACAGATAGCTAACTTTGTTTAACTAAATTTGTGAGAGGCATATCAATAAATGATCAAAGGAGAAAAGGATGCAATAAGAAAATGTTCACAGCCTCTGAAATAGAGCACTTTATCACAATTTTGCAGTCACATAATTGAAAGAAGAATAAATTATTGCAATCAAGATGATGAATATTTTTTTTCTGATCACAAATTATGTGTAGTTGAACAAGAGCAAGAATTGAGCAGTATAGCTCAAAGGAAATTGGGTCTGATTACAAGTTATTTACTTAGTCAGATATGTTTCCATATAAATTTTTTTTTTCCTGTGGAAGATTTTTAAATGTTGCTATAAACTCTGGAGGTGCATAGCCTTAGGAGGGAAAGAATCAGACATAAATTAGTACACTAGAAATTCTGTTTAGATACGTAGTTATATAGATATTTATAAGGGCACCCACAACTCTGGGCAAACTGTTCCAGTGTCACTCCTCCTCCTCCTCTTCGCAGGGGTGTTCCATCTCTCTGATCTTTTTTATGGCACTCATCTGGACAAGCTCCAGAAGGTCCATGTATATTTGTACCCTTCTACACAGAGCAACTCTCAATCCTTTCATTCCCCAGCCTGATACTGAGGGTTATCCTTAGTATGTCACAGGAAAAAGGCAAAGTTATTTTTTTCTGGATAGTGTTGATTTTCATTAAAGCATCAACACCATCTGATGGACAGATCAGATGTCAATGAATTATCCATTGGCAGAGATGTGATAATCATAGTTAAGTTATGACACCTGCTATTAAAGATCACTAACTCTGCATTTTCAAATACATTTATGTATTGAAACATACTAGTCTAAAATGAGTATTAAAACATTGCAAGAATAATTTTGGGATACTACCACATGAAGAATTATATTAAGCAGGAATTACTTTTTGGGGGAACTTAAAAGGTAAAAGCAGTGCATGACTTCAGTTTCATTTGTAAAAACAATAAATAATCGGAGAGAATGATAGAACGTGCTAGTTTTTAATATGAGTTATGGGATGGAACACCTGCTACTGTGGGAAATAGCCACCTCCCTTGACATGATCGTTCTGCTGCAGAACACAGCAGATGTATTTATTGTCTTCTGAAAAGTCTGTAGGTATGGCATGGAGAAGTATTCCGCACAGAAAAAAAAGTTCTATCTGATATAAAATATATGAAAAGAATATATTACATTGCACATTAAAAATGGAAGAAAACAGCTCCTTCATTCCTCTTAGGCAGGATAATTCCATAAATGTTCTAAAATTAAATAAGATAGTGAGACAACTTCTAGCAAATTACTCAAGGATCATACCAGGTAATGCAAAAAAGAATTACTAAGTTCTCATGAGAGGCTATTAGTCTTTGTGGTGGTGCAGAACTGTTTTATTAGATTTTTGTAAGAAGTTTATGTTATGGTTCGTTTCACTGTATCCCCAATTCTGTATCCCTTTTGTGTTGTCTGTATAATAAGGTGTTTTGTGTCAATCATCCCATACCTCACATGACATGTAACATCCCCTCTGCCCCAACCCCCCTCTCTGGGGCAGCTTGCCTATCACTCCCGGGGTCCCTCCCGGATTGTGAAATCTCCGTGAGAGAGCTTCAGGTGATAGGCAGCCTGGGGGGAATTCCTTTGGCTCTGGATTTTAGTGGTCTGAAGCTTGGGGGTGGGCACACCTTGTTACCCCCTGAATCCCCTGATTTATTGTCTTGTTGTATCCTCCCTGGGACCCTCCCCCGCTTATAGGGGGTCGGAGGGAGGAGCAAACTCTCTCAGCCGCTGGGTTCTCAGCCTGGAAGCTCTCAGCCGCGGGGTTCTCAGCCTGGAAGCTCTCAGCCGCGGGGTTCTCAGCCTGGAAGCTCCGAGCCGCTCGCCTCGGAGCTTGGAGATCTCTGCTAATAAACATCCTTTAACCTGCTAAGCTGAGAGCCAGCCTTTTCTCTTCTGCTGCTGTTGACTGTCACCTTTGGGTCCAGCTGCTAAGCTGAGAAGCCAAAACGAACTGGAAACTTTGTGTCTGTGTTGACCCGAGCTAGCTGGGGGTTAGCTCCCACCCGGAGCGGGGACACAACCAGACACAGTCTTGTAGATTTTATTCAGGCAAAAAAGGATTTTGGAATATTCCTGAGGTAAGAGCTATGTATAGATATTAATGATTAACAGAAGACTGTAAGTGAAAGGCACACTAGCATGGTAGCGATAGAACCATGAGAAGAAATTGGTCACACAATATAAAAAAAAATTAAAGTTGACAACATGAAATCCTCAGTGACCAAGGAATGAGATGATATGTCCTTTTCCTGTGAAGGAATTCCATCCCCCATGAAAACAAACATTATCTATGCTAATGCCATAGTAGGAACACTTTTTTTTAACTACCAAAAAGATAGAAAATATGAATCCAAAGGTTTTAGTAGCTATCATAAATCCACCTCATTTACAGTTGCTGAATTACAATATATTTATCTGTAAAGATTTCTCTCTAGACTCTAGAATGTAATCATATATATGTTAAACTTTATTATATAAGGTTAATCTTGTAGTTGGCATGGGCAGTATGGTGACTGATACACTATGAGAGTTCTCATAAAGGATGCAAAAGCAGTTGTAGGGTTTTTTGTAATCCACAGGAAGCTAGGTAACTGGCATCTCTATTGCCAGTGTAGAATTTAAGGCAAAAGTTTTAAGTTCAGGGATTCCACACTGCTTTAAAATTTTATGACTTCATAGTCTCCCATATTTTTGTGAAATGTAACCAGTGGAACATGGACCCTATCCGCTCATGAGCTAACCTGGAACCACAACAGTGGAATTATGTCATGCAAATGCACACAAATGTGTATACATACACTCCACTTCAAAGAGACAACAAAGATAATTAATTCAGAAATCCAGATATTTAAGTACCCTTCATCTTAAAGTAGACATGATGGGGCAAATGTAATATTACAATTAAAATTCCAACTTTAATGTATATATACGTTACAGTCAACTAGGATTCAGCATGAATCCATTTTCTGGAAGTACTCAAAGCAGCCTCACCGTAAACTAATCTTCAAGTATTCTTCATATTTCAAGAAATCAAAACATCTGATGTACAAAGCCTTTCAAAGTTTTCCCTTTAAAGAAGAAGAAAAAAAAAAAATGTAATGTCCCTTTTTAATGGAACACTTGACTGATATTTTTCACCCAATTCGTCCTCAGGCTGAATTACAATACAGAAGTACACATCTTAGATGTGGTCCTCCTTATACTTTGAAGATATTAAAAACAGAGAAGAGATAACAGGTTGTATTATTTTGAATAGTTTCCCCTCCTCAAAAGTTATGAACAAAACAAGTGCATTGCTGTTATTGATTTTCTGAAAGATTTAATTTAAAGAATTATATTAATTAAAATAGCAACCTAAAGAAAGGAACTTTGTCACTGTGTTCCCCACGGAGCGGCGGCTCCGTCCACCCAAGTTAGCTCAACACTGCGATCAGACAGGGAACACTCCTCTGGATCCTGGGAACAAGAGGAGGAGCTAAGGGGTTTTCCCCTTGTCACAGGAGAGACCAAGCCAACAGTGGAGGAAGGAGTCTGTCCTGGTTTGGGACAAATTTGGGAGAAAACCCCTGTATAGGATCCCTCTAAGGAAGCAAACCCACGTGGCCCCTCCCTCCAACCGGTCCGGAAAAGAAACCAAAACCCTCTTTGGAGAAAAGTGGAAAAAACTATTTTACTAAACAAATGAAGTGCATACAAGTATAAAGAATGAATAGTATGAAACAATAAAACCTCTCCTTCTGAAGTGAGATAGCAAATTGAGAAAGTCCTTGCCGTGGGTGTAGCTCGGCTCTCTCTCTCAGTCTCTCCTCAGTCCCAGTCCCTCCGGCGCTGCTGGAAAATGCCGAGGTCCAGGCCCCGGTGGGCCGCAGGTGCAGCCCCCAGTGCTCCCCTGGGTTTTCAGTCCAGAGCAGGTTTAAACAGTTCCAAGAAAAAGGAAAAAAAAAAAACCAGTCCAGGGAAATTCTCTGCCCTAGCTAGCTGAAACTAACTATAAGCAAAGCAAAAAAAAAATCTCTGTCCTGCAGTCTCTCCAAGCCTCCGCCGAACCCCCATCCGCAGAAGAATGTGCAGGAGTCAGGCAGTTCTCTCAAAACAAACTCCGCGCTTCTCCTTGCTCTTAGAACCAGTCTTAAAGGCACAGGACTCAATATACAGCACAAACAGAACAGACGATTGGGGATACAAGCATCATAAAGTTACCCTAGGACAGAGTCAGACTCTGCTGGAGAGCAAATTCCAAGGTCTTTATTCAGTCCCAGCAGGGACATCTGAACCTCAGCAGAGCTACTCCAGCAGAGCACCTGGGGCAACAAGCTCTGGGCTTAAATGCAGGGGAGGGACTAAGGGAGGAGACAAACCAACATCCAATAAGGGACGAGGTGGGAGTGGAACAGGGTTGGAGGGACATTGAAAGAAACCAATGGGAACATAAAGGGAGGAACCTCCTCAGCTCCTGCCCTATCACTCGATATCCTTACCCGAACTCTCCAGAAGCCGGGAGGAACAATCGAATGACAGGCAGGGCCTGTAGGAGGGGACAGGGAGGAATTTGGGAGGATTGACAGGGAAGAGAGGCAGGGACAAACCTTGGAGCATAACATTTCTCAGGAGAACAGGGGAGTGCAGAACAAACCATCACAACAAAAGTGAATAATATAAAATACGATACAAAAATAAATAAAACAGAGCACAATGCAACATAACTTGAAGAGACAAGGTAGTAAAATGAATACTAATCTAATGAATGCTTTCATTGCCAAAAATGTACATTTTAGTTAGCTTTAGTCATAGGGATCCACATACTTATGCTAACAGAAAATAAAGTGTTAATCTTTGGGAGATGATTCAGAAAGTGAAGGTTACTGTGTCAGTTTAGTTGTAAAAAACTCAATATTTTTTTGTATATACCGTGGAAAAATTTAATGTATAGGAACTTTCATGCTATTCATAATACCCAATTATTTTATATTTTTCCTGTTCCTGTGACATTCAGAGCTAACTTGTTTTGTAATTTCTCAAACCTCTTTTATTCTTTATATTTAATTTAGTTTGTCAAGGTATTTCTCCTTTTCTTCTATCAACACCTATGAATTAATATTTGGGATCCCCATGTTAGCCATTCAGGAGACCTCTCAATCCTTCCACAGATATTCCACAGAGAAATTCTTTGAGTAAGCTTAGCTTCTCTGTTGTCCTGCTCTTAGCCCAATAGATTTTCTAGAGAAGGAAATTGTATAACTTCAAGTAAAATAAATAAGGCAAACATATGAATCCCACAGGACCCTGGCCTACTAAATGGCAGAATAATTTCTTTGCTAGAAGAATATTTGAGCCACTCACATAAATATAACTGTTAAAGATTTTATGTCTGAGATATTGAGATTAAGCCCAAAATTCTACAGCATTTTTGTCTTCCTACCTTTCCCCTTCCTAAGCATGTTCTGTTTTGTACTGAAACATTTTCTCTGGGATGCATTTGCTGTTCCAATGATAAGCTACAAGTCTTGGAAATTCCTAGTAATTCCTTGAAAAATGGACTGTTTTAGAACATTGATGTTCTATTTTGAAAGGTAGCTGTCTGCTTTGGATCACAGTAAACTGTCCTACAGATTGTACTGCACGCCAACCACCTACTTATTTTTAAATGCTTTCTGCAAAGACACAAGGAATCAGAGAACATCAGCAAGAGTGCTGAATTTATGCTACATTATTAGATTAAACAAGATCAAGTATTTTTTCCTGTTCTCACCTCTTTACCTTCTTTTCATGCTTTCTCATAGTTTCATTTACTTTGAAAAATCAACATTCAAAATTTTAAAATCTGCTCATGTCCTACATATAGAAACATGATTTAGTGTATTTTAATACCGTCAACATAAGTATAAATCTAGATAAAATGCCCTTGTTTAACAAAACAGTCAGTTATTGTTTTCTTAGCATATTTAAAATGCAAGAAAAGATTTTTCCTTGTCACCTGCATTTTTAAATTTTTTGTAGGATTATCATGCCATAACTATTACACAAAGAAATTACAGTGAAAATATTATTCTGCTTTCACTGCTCCAACTACTGTTTAAAGTGCTTTTGGTGCTTTGGTGATTTAACTGGCATTGAGCATCCTTATTTTATATTTTGTCTTTTATCTAAGTGGCTTGATATTGTAGACAAAACATATTTTCAATCAGATTTTTCTGGCTTTCTGTCTTAATAAGGTGATCAAAATTGTGTATGTTTATATCTGCCTTCTTAACGGCTATAAAATCTCCTTGCATTAAAGTTTCAGCTATCTGCTGAATTTTGGTTATTGAGCAGTTTATCACATGTCAATTGTCATGTGTCAGGCTGATGACCTACCATAATTTTTTCTACTAGTCTTAAAGGTGATAAAATATTTATCCATCTTCCTAATGGGTAATTTGGTGTTACCTAGAAAAGCGCCGTTGGTTTTATTTTTATTGCTTACCAAAGTTTAGAAAGTGTAGTGTAAGCTATAAACACATTTCATTTACCTGTCTTTTCAATAGCTTCTGCTTTTATCAGCAGACATTTTCACTATTGGGATATTTCAATTCAATAATGACTGTAGATGCATATCCATGTCGGCTTTCTTTTGTGACAAAATGAGTTCAGGAGAGGAATGGTCTGAAAATAACAGCAAGAGTCAACCTTAACCTATGACTAAAATAAATTTGGGTTGGTTTTCTGACACAATAGTAATTCCTCCATACATGTCTAGAATACTTAATGTTTATAGTGAAGTTTTATTCCATGTAATCAGATGCTGCTGAACGATTTAATTTCCGAACTTCATGATAAATTGAAAACAGGATACAACAGCATGGACTGGCATGGAATTCACATAACACTCTAAAGCCAGCATGTTCAAAAAATAAAACCAAATTACTTAATAAAGTTAGAATTGAAGAGTCATAGTCAAATGCTATGTTTGCATGGGGACACAAAAATAATATAATCAACAGTGTTGCTTAGAACAAAAACTCTAGTATACTATGCATTCTTACATGGAAGCTTTCGAGTTTAAATAGTGGATCTTGGTTTCAGAAGCTTGATCTGGGCAGGGATAGAAGGGCAGTGTCAATTAATTTGCCTAAATAAAGACACCTAGTAGCACTTGGTATGTTCCAGAGCATCATGTCTGGCCTCTAGCTGCTGTGCTGTACCGAGTAGGCAAAGGTCATCTGTAGATTCTAGATTGTGTTTTCTGGTCCTGTGCAGAGTCTCTGGTATAACAGTGTGTTTCAAGTAGCCCCAGGTGCTGATGATTTAGCAACTGAAGTAAGTCTGTACTATAGAAATCACACTGAGGATAGCAACTGATGTGAAAAGTTGTTAATTCTTGCATAAATGATATGGTGAAGATGATATATTCTCTTGGTTTACATTAATTTTACTTAAACTACTTTTGTTTGTGACTTCATATGGGTAGAAAGGGATATGATGAAAGTAGTCAGCAAAACAGTTCAGTTAAATCCACTTTGCAGATATATTTATTTAAAAAAAAACTTTATATTTTGCAAAAGAAACCAGTGTAAGGAATCCTTTACTAGAAATTGCACAATGTAAAAGATGTTATGTTATGATTTAGTAGGCTCATAATCTTATACCATGGTACCCATTGCTATTACAGGGATCCTAATTTATAGGAGGTTGTCTCTATGTGCCTATGAGGATAGTACAACATTGTAGCTCAGTTAGCTAGAAAGCTCCTAAGAAAAACTGTTGAAGAAATGTGCTTCTAATAGCAACTACTAAATTCAGAAAAAATACTGGTAAAAGAATAACTGATGTGGACAGGACGTATTTCTAGCCATTAGAGTACATAAGAGGATTTGATGTTTGAAAGGAATGAGAATTAGAGTATGTGACAGGAGTATGTGACAGCTCCTGGGCTTTGACAAGGGGTTCTACACCCCTTAATCTGCAAGTCAACATTTCACATTCAATTAATAGTTGAAAATGTGACCTTTATTAAATATATACCAATCTCTTAATTAATAATTATATAATTCTGATGTCATTATAATACATTTATAATATTAATGCATAATTACCCATTTGCATAATCAAATTATAGCATAAATGTATGCTAAGAATGTGTTTGGCCAGCTCTCTGACACTAGGCTTATTCCATTAATGTAGGACAAGTGAGGTCAACATCAGGTTTAGAAGAGAATATAGAAGAGGAATCTAGCCTCTGGATAACAGGCTAATTGCCTTATTTTCTGTGGTGGTTATTATATCCCATCTTCTACGTGCTACACCTGCAACAAATGACACTTGCTGACAGAATGGTGTGAACTAGAGGTGGAACTTCATGTGATTTCTGTGCCCCATTGACTTCAGCAGTTTGTTGTTTCCCTTTTGCTCTGTCTCCATCCTTTAAACTCTGTGGTCACTAAAACATGATCAGAAAATAAATTAGTTAAAATTTGGTAGATTTTTTCCCCTTTTCACTTCAAAATGTGTTATTGACTAGTGTGTTGATAATGCAATTATAATATGGGAAAAGCTAACAAAAAAACCTTAATAAAATCAAGATGTTTTATTTTATCGATACATAATATGATTTCAATAGATGGTAAGGATTAGCTGTAAAATCATTTATGTGTCTGGTTATTTTTGTTACTACTTTGTTACTCGTGGGATCATCTGATCTCTGCTGTGCAAAAGACCAAGAGAACAGCCTCATCTCAAACCACAAAAAGAAGAATTTTGTTCTCAGTAGAAAGGCTAGATGCAGGTACAAAAATTAAAATTTTGCTTAAGACCATTCTATTTTAAAAAATGTAGTATCAAGAGAATATCTTGTAGCAGATTGTCTTTGATCTTTGCTTGTTTGTTTCTATCTCCTTTCCCATTTAAAATAACATACTATACCCACTTAAGTGTGAGCTTACCTGCTCACTGTGACACTGTAATCAATTCATCCCCTTAGCCTTCCTGCTCACCTTTCTGTTTGTTAATTTGTAAGCATAATTCAGGTCAAAAAGCACTGACTGCAAGCTCATTCAGTAATCCACTCTCTATTTTAGACAATTTGTAAAAAATAAGTCCCATGTAAAACACCAAAGCCTCCATACATGATAGATTTATTAAGAGCAAATATTTGAATATGTAGATATGCTGCTTCCACTAGCAGACCTACAGAGTGTTAGGGTATATGCAAACAGTGAAACAGACAATAAATAGTTGCATAGTATCCCTTTCATAAATATTTGATCAGAGAAGTGGAACCAACATTTTTCACAGTTCTATATTGTTTTCAGGCCTTGGAGTAAATATATAGATATGTGCATAGGGCCATATTTAAAAGGTTTTGGGTTTTTAGACCCTCCCTGAACTCTAAAAGTTTGACTTGAAGCTGCATTGACAACAAACTGACACATTCCTATATTAATATAAGTCAGGGCGATCCAAACACCCTGTATGCGTGACAGGGCTTTATAAAATATGATTTGCTGTTTCAGACCTGCTCTTCATCTCTTCAAAATAATTTCAAAAGCATTATTCCATAGAATTAGAGGGGAATCTAAAAGTTTATGTACGTCTACTGAAGTACCAAAAATACACTGTTTGGGCTATGCTAGTTGTCAAACTTGTAAGTCTTTCTGTCCTCCATCACAAAGAATTTCTTTGGGGTCAAGCTGAAGTTGACATATTCTATTCAGAGATATAAAGGTTAAAGGGAGAATTATGACCACCCAACCCATTATTCTAAAAACAAAGCAGAAAGGTAAACAAGAACGAGTGAGGTTTAATTTTGATGTGGATTTTTATTGAAAGTGGGTAACTGGAACAACAAGATGTAAAGGCTTTCCTAGAGCATGTAGTCAGGGGAGTCAAACCTGCTTTTTGTTGTTGGTTTCTCTGGAATTTTTGTGCTTTGATACTCTAGCTAACAATTGGCAAAACTGTTGGAAATCTAAATGTACATTTAAAAAAAAAAAAAAAAGGTGTATTTTGACATAAAGTTCTTTATCTTGGTCTCTAGATAATTTTTAGCATGGAATTCTATATGTTTCTTCACTTCAAAGGTTATTTTTCACAAAAAAAGGAAATGAGCTTATTTCAAGACTGAAAATTTAATATAGTTACTTTCCTTTTGACAATTTACTCCACATTTTTACAATATTTTTTGGCATTGCCAGATATTCTCTTTTTCAAAATCCTCTGATCTCAGGAGAGACAAAGTCAATGATTTTAAAAATCCTTCCTGATTGGAGCTTCTACTGTCATTTTTGTTGAGAAGCATAAATAAGGAAACCATAATTATATGGTTTATAATTAATTTAATTATATTAATTATACCCTTATAATAATGACACCTTCACATGTCAAAGATTTTCAGAAATGTATTGATTTTCTTAAGCTACAAAATGATATAGAGAGCTTACCAGCATATTTTCCATTCCTGTTCCATGACCTCTGCAGAACCACCTATTTTGTAATGACATGGTCCTTGGAATGGTAAGTTGTTCATACTGTAATTAAAACTTTGCATAAAAATGATTGTTATGCAGGATAAAATTTGAGAAACCACTTAGACTTACTTTTGTAAATCTGCTTTCTGACAGCTTTCTGTCAGTTATATATAGTATGCTGTCATCCTCTTGTGTTCAATATTAGTTCACCTGGGCCAACATGTGTTAAATCAATGTTATCCTGAAGTGTCAGCTCACTTAATTCTAAAGTTCTGAGGCTATTTGAATCAGTTACAGTAGCATGGTTTAAGGAGACTTGACTAATGTTTTAAAGCTCTGAGTTGTTCAGGTTTGCATTTAAATATGCCCCTCTCCCCTTCTTGGCTTGTCTGCTTAAAATGGTCTTTGTAAATTGTAGATGCATTCCATTGTGTGTATTACTTGTGAAAAAGGCAACAGTCTAGGTTTCAACTGCTAACCTTTACCTCACCTTAACCTGCCTATTTAAGTTTAAATTAATATTATTGAAAAAGTGCTTCTGGACTACCTCTTAAAACACAGCCTCTTGTTCCTGATAAACAGAAGCAGACAGGCAAAAACATGTGGACCATGACTCAGGCACCTGGTATTGTTGAGGCACTTCACATCAGTTTGCATTAAAGCACGTATGTCAGCTGGTGTCAAAGGGAAATTCTTATGAGTTTTTCACTCATAAATGCATAAGCCACAGGCAGTCACACAAGCATTGACCTCAACCAAACTGGCAGTGTTCATAAACACAGAAAAGTACTGCGGTCATCCACTATCTATTACATACTCCTCATAGTTTTCAATTGCTTTTTCACAATTTCCCATTTTTATTCTCTTTTGATGGCACCTGACCAGCACTAGAAAACACTGAGCTTTACTCCAGGTTATGCGACACTCCATGGGCACTCACATTAAACTGGCAAAAATCTGTGAAAAGCAGGTCCACATTAAGGACTTGGGAGAAGAGGTTCTTAGTACTTTTAAGTGACCTTCGTCCAGTCCTGTGGTGAGCAGAAGACCTCAGAGAGAAATAATATAATAATAATTTTAATCTCAAGACCAATCCTAGATGTGTTTCCTGGCCCCACTGCTGTAACAGTTAGCATGAGTTACTTGACGTCAGGATAGTTTTTGGCATGAGCTGATGAACTTCGACTTTTTGTTGTAACTGAAACATGATTTTAAAGAGTTAAGATTTTAGTTAAGGGTTAGAGCCAATTTATTTTGATCAAGATGTAAGTTAGATTAGTAAATGGTAGGTTAATGATTCTTAGATGCCCAAGCTAGAGCTAACTGTTATATTATGAGCTTGTTTATAGAAAAAGTGGAGTAAGTGCAGCATCATAAGATCAGATTGAAACCAGTAATGGTTTCAATGGCCAGCACCTGGACTTCATATCAATCAGTCACGAAGTAGGGGACCTTGGATTGTGCCAGAGGGTCACAGAGACCTGATGAGGACTCTCTTGACTTCATCCTTTGAGACCACTGACCCAATTGAGACCACTGACCCAATTCAAGAGAACTGTGCATGTGTGAAGGACTAACAGCCTCATTTTAATACAGAGCGGGGATGGGAGGTGCTGGGGTTATGCATATGTATTGTATGTAAGATCTTGGAAAATAAATAGAGAGCAAAGAGCCTTGTTCGGGGTGATCACGCCTTTCGGAGATGACTCCCGTGCCGCTCGCCGGTGAATAAACATACCACTTCCTAACTTTAAAGAGTTAGAGGGTCTTTGTCTGTGACTATATCGGTTTTCAACAACTCATAACAAAACATGAAATATGATACAAACCTGTTGCAAAGAAGAGTAGTTTTGGTGCACTTAAGGAAATATACAGACAAAGAACACAGTCTGCTGGACATCAACATATCCAGAAGTAACCTGAACAGGAAATTTTGAGGCAATGGCTGCAACAAGTTAGAGTAAAACAGTCCAATTTAGGAAGGCAAGGATCCGTGGCAAGATATTCTGTACTCAAATGTATATCTAAACCCACTTAAGAATAGTGGAGATAACTACAAAAAAGACTTTGTTGAGGAACCCAGTGACACTCCTCAGGATCCAGGATTGTGTGTCTAACCTCCAGGAAACACAGGTCCCCCACAGCTCTGGATCATACATTGGAACGTTGACACCACTGCACTGGCCCAAATGACCTTTCTCCTGGTTGCACTGTCTCACAGTCTGGTAAAGTAACACAGTTAGTAAAACTGCACATTTGCTATGTGATTTGGTATATAAACCCACTTAGCCACATTATCATCTGGTCTTAAAACTTCTTCACAGAAAGCTCTCTCTTTTTGTTTGGAAGAAAATTTTAGTTAGGTAGACAGTTTCTTGGAGAAGCCTAATTGTTGTGTTCCTCTGAGGAATGGTTTTTCCCCTCAGAATCCCCCTGAAGCCTGTGCTATGTAGTTTAACTCTTCTTCCCTATCATACCTACTCCTGACCCTATTGGCTCAGGGCCAATATCTTTCCTTGGCCCAAAACTAGATAAACCCCTGTCTCTTCCTGGTTCACTCTCTCTCTTCTCAGGCTCCTGGAACATCACATCAAGAATAAAGCTTGGACGGAAGCTGGGGGTGAGAGCCACTCTTCTGAAATCTTTATTCTGCCTTTCTGAAATATATTTCCCTAAAACCCCTGAACAACTGAGCTAGCAAGAGCCGGGGGTGGGGGGGGGGGGGGGGGGTGGGGGGGAGGTGGCTAGAGGGAAGTATATTTTCACCTAACCATGTTTATAACTAGCAAACACATCTTTGTTCTTGTGTTATCGTTGTCCTCTAGCTGAAATGTTTCTTCTTCCTGAAAAGAGATAATTTCATTCTGAGTCTTGATGACAAAACCAAATTCTCTGCTAGCACTTAGAAGGGCCCCATGGTTCTGCTCTCATTGTATGACAGACACTTCATCTCCCTCCTGGAAATATTCCTGGTAATGTTTTCCTGATGGCCTTTCAGTTAAAATTAATCTCTCTGAATATTAGCAACAAAAACATAGTCCTGTATTCCAGTATCCTATTTAACGGTATTCATGTTTTTTCTATTTGAAATAGATACCCTGATACAACCCTGAGGTTTTTTTTTTGTGATCACATCACATAGGCAGATTTTGTATTCAGTGATGAGCTTAAGCTTTATAACACATCCTTGTTGACCTTTACAGAGACGTAGTTTTCACTTTGCACTGTTAAACGTCATTTTATTCCTATTTTTTAATGTGACTTAATTCTTGCTGATAGTCTGACCCTTATATGTTTAGACAGGACTTTCAAACTCTGAACCATTGACATATTCTGTTAGTTGCCAGTTTTTATCTCAGAGTCACTAATGAAAAGAATCTTAACGACAAACACCAAGATATGAAAATAATCTCGCTCCAGTTATCTTTGCTTTAGTCCATGTTTCATGATCTGGGTTTTAACTTGGAATCTGAAAGTAACAGAAATGTCATCACATTAAAATATGAAAATGGAAATGTGAATTTTTGCTAGAGTTCTTCATAGTCTTTTCTAATAGTTTTATGTCTCAGTTGTAACTAACTGCATATCTTATGTAATTTTTTAAAAAAAATTAAATACATTTCAATATGTGAAGCCTTTTCAGATAAGCAGAGATGAAATTCTGCTTATAAATTTGTTTTATAGCTTTTTATAGTAGCAAGGCAAAAAAAGGGGGAAAAAAAGAAAAAAGATCTGAAATTTAAAGTCGTTATTAAAGTGGATCATTGTAGTGTGAAAACAAAATTTTTTTTGAGTGCAACATTTTTTTTCTCTGCAAAGTAACAACAGTAATTCTCTGTTTGCTTTAAGTGTCAGTACAAGTCCAGGGAGACAATGTCATGTCAAACTGATGGAATATTATTTCAATGCAACTGTGCTGTGAGATATTATTATGTCAAGACATTGTTAAAAAGATGTCAGAAAAAAAAAAACCAAACCCAGTATGGAAATCCAACAATATGCCAATCTAAAGTTTTCCAATGTAGGGATTTGGAGATTATGTTACATTGACAAGATAATAGAATGGCATCAATGTAAACTACACTTTTATTTGAAAGCAGAAAATTAAATTGACATCATATTAAAAACATTACATAAAAGCAATAAAATTGAAGCTCTTTTCATCATTTCTTAAACAACCTGCTGTCTATGAATGAAGTAGATAATTAAGAACAGTTATTTCATTGGGTGTATACTAAGCAAAGTATTTGGAACCTGCTGAGATTTAAGCTAGCCAAACCCAGTTTCTGTAGTAATATCTCTCAGGAGCTGTCCTGACAAGGTACTTGCATTTCCTAAATGGAACATGGAACGTGGAAAGAAGCATGTTCTGTGAAATCCAATCCAGAAGGAAGTCATTATGACAATATCACAACTAGTCCCATATGATGTCAGTCTGGCCCATTTCCTTGTAATCATATCTAAAATTCTATGTCAGCCTTCTAGAAAAAGAAAGAATACCAAACTATTTTATCTTTTTGAAAAGCCTGCTACTTCTCCATACTCTACAGGCAGGCTTCTGCACTACAAGCTGTCCCTAAGTCAGCACCAAGTCTGTTCGCTTTTGCTGTCAAACAACATGTGCTATGACGTGGTTCCTGCTGCACTGCTCATAACAGTCCCTCTGAGAGACCTTGCAAATTTGTATGCTTGGACACAGACAGATAGGACAATTTATTTCTTCTTCATTGCTGATTGTGTTTCTGCTTCATCTTCCCCCTTTCTTTTTAATGCCTTTTTACAGGACTCTTTCCATCAGATTGTGTTGAAATATGATGCCGCGACTTCCAGTTTAATCCTGTTCCTCAAAATATCTGGATGAATAAGCAATTAGTGACTCCATTTTCAAGACAATTCAAGCCAAATATTATCTTCATTTACCTTTATAGGTATTAAAGGAACAGGAGAAAACACATAAAAATTAAAGCTAAAAAGAATGAAATATGTGCATAAATCTTTGTATTAGTTACTTCACAGTTTAATATCTGAATCCCCCAGAATGGAATTTTGTTTCAGGTTTTTTGGTATTAAATTTTGTGCATGAAGAAAGAGCATATCCCAAGAGTTTTTGAGCACGTAGAATTTCTTTGGAAATCAGTGTTCTACTAGTTTATTATTTTGTAAGAGTGAACTGAAAACAAGAGCAAAATAAAATGTTTACCTTGCACTCATTTGCTAAAAAACCCCAAAACACTGTTACAAAATTAATTACATCTCTTCCTTGAAAGTCAGAAATTTATTATAACATGTTAAAACCAAAAAGAAAAACTTTTCTGAGCCGTCTTAGAAATTAATGAACTGTTTTAAAGATTTACATTCAATTGTTTGCATAACAACAAACTCCAAAATGTTGGCAAATTTTAAAATCATTATGACTGTTGGAAAATAGCTGAAACAACTACAAGACAAACAATTGAGGATATCACACAGAACAAATTACTCCCACATGGTTAAACTTTACAATATAAGGAAAATATAGTTATGTAGGTTAGAGGTTGTTTTTTAAGAAATTTCTGTTTAGTATTTTCCTCTCTATTTTTAGATTTTTTTATTATTTGGTAATTCCAAAAACGTAATCAAAGTAAGGTGGCATCACTGAAATCTAGTAATTTTAATAGCAGACGTTGAAAGATCAACTATTTATAATCAAATATTTCAGTTTGGATCTGCTGTTATGAAGGAAAGAACCAAATTTTTTGTCAGCAATATAGTACTTCAAAAGAAGCAGCAGAAGTTTTAGAAAAAAAAAAAAAAATCACTTAATCTTCATTTCGAAGAACAGCTTATTACTTTAATATGTTTCTTACAACTTTATGTGAATACCAAGAAGAAATCTGTGAAAACGTTTCTGATGTCTTTTGTGTCAGATATTAGTCTCAGGAGTCAGAGGAATGGGACATGTATTAGGTATTTTGCAATGCAAGATAAGTATTTTCTCCGCAGGCATATTATCCCAAATTAGTTTTGTGAGATGCTAGGGTTGGGCAAAGATGTCTGAAAGTGATGTCGCATTAGCACTTATTACAGGAATTGATCACAATTTCTTCTTCTAGTTACTGGCATCATTCCTCTTAGATTTGGGGTTTCTTGTATTTATTTCATCAGTGTATTGCTTTTGCATTCAATAATTAACTTTGCTGTTAAAGTGTTTTCAACATATGTTTGAAATAATTAATGTTAATTGCTGCATGAACTTTGAGTGATCCACCAGGAATGCGTTAGATCCAAAAAGAACATGTTCCAGTCTGAGTACACAGTCATTAAAATACATTAATCTACTAATCCAAATACCTTTTCTTCTGCCAAGAAAGCAACAACAACAACAAAAGAATTGTGCCAGAATATCTGTTGGTCTTGATTTTATAGAAAAGAATTCAGGAGAATAGGTTTAAAACTTGGGGTTAGAATTTCCCCAAGGTTAATGGTTAATAATGTAAATATTTGAAAAAACTAAGAAAACCCAGTGCTTTTATATTTTTAAATATGGAATGTTGTGTTAATGATTAGTCAAAAAATATACTTAATAAAAAATAGTCAAAAAATACTTAATTTTCCCCAGTGTGATACTGCACATTTCAGTACATGTCCAAAATTTAACCTTCTAGTGCAAACAACAGGAAAGGACTGGGAAGGACTGCAATCATGAGTCAAGTGTTTTCAGGCTGAAAAAAATTTGTGTGTCTTGCCTAAAACTGCTGTTGTTGAGGGCGGTGTTCCAGTCTCAAGCATCAGCTCTCCCAGTGGTGGTGGTGTTGTCTTAAGTTTTAGCTTCCATCTTTTCCAGATTCTGTGCTGCCCAGGGGTGTAGTTCTGAGCCTCATATTATGTGCTAGTAAGCTCTCTTCACAGTGTAGGTAGACAAAACAAACCCTTTTCCTGCTGAAGACCAAGGACAGCTTTCAGACCCAAAAGCTCATGCAATGGTGGACTGAAGGAAGGAATAAGAAGAATGGGACCTCACAACCTGAAGTTGTAATTGGACAATTAAACCCCAATATGCAAATGGACCAAACCTTATAAAACTGTAAGATCTCGTGACTGGTCAGCCATTTTTTATGACCATTCTTGGTCCACCTTGGGTGTAGCCCTGGTCAGGCTTTTGTCCTGCCCAAGGTGCACCCTTAAAGGCCTTTCAATAAATACCTACTTTATTTTCTATCTCTGTCCACTCTCTGTTTCAGGGCAGCCTTCCCAAGGCATCAGAGGTCGGACCTTAGCCTCTGCAGACCTCTCACTCAGCAGTTCTGCTGGGCCATGGCCCTGGGGAGAGACAAGCCATGGGGGATGCTTGGGAAAGAGCACACAATGCATGTTCTCAGCAGAGATGGAGCAGCCTCTGGACTCCTCTCTGTGTTTTGGCATCTGGGGAGAAACTCTTGTCTGGAGGACACCACCATCCTGAGTGCATTGCCAGCTCTGCAAGCAGGGCTCAAGAGAGAAAGCTAATGGTAAAATCATACCCTCTCCATCCTTCCAGCTACCTATGTGTCAGAATTCTTTCCAAATTGTGTAAAGGATTTTGTATTTCTTATTTCATGTTAATGGTTGTCTGCAGATTATATTACCAAGTAATATAAGGTTTTAATATCCATAAGTCTAAAGCTCAGGGAAAAAACAAAAAACAATAACAGCAACAACAAACAACAACAACAAAAAAACAAAAGCAAAAAGAAACACCACAAACAAGCAAGCAAACAAAAAATCCACCAAAAACCACAAAAACAAACAAAAAAAACCCCTCCTCATAATTTGTAAGGTTTTGGATTTAGCAGATTCTCTCTGAAATTTTATAATAAACTCAACAGTTAGATGCCCAGTGCAGTCACAGTGAAATTGGCTGGGAGCAAATAACAGCAATATTTACTCAGAGCTATTTTCAGACTTCAATTTTTCCCTGAATTATTAAAAGAAACAATGTTTCTCCAAATCCTCATCTGGAAATCTGCATTCCTCTTAGGTCATATCCTGGTACGAATTTATAAGCCTAGGCATTTCAGGAAACTAGGGACATGGTTTAGTGGTAGATGTGACAGTGGTAGGTTAATGTTTGGACTCAATATCTTAAAGGTCTTTTCCAATCTAAACAATTCTGCAATCCTATGATTCAGTTCACTCAGATGATTACTGAGCAATTTCCAAACTTACCTACTGAATTTGACCATAACAACTTATGGAAATGGTTGGAATCACAGACTGGAGACTACACTGATGATTAAGTCCATGCATGCATTTTTTTGATGACAATTTACACAAAAATGTTAATTTCTGAATGTATTTCATCTTAAAACTATATATAAATATATATGTAGTTTTTTATATATAAAAATATATTTTTCATGAAACCAAGAGGGCAGTGAAGGAATACTTTGATAGTCCTGGGTTCACAGAATAATTATAGCCAGATAACAAGGTCCATACACTAACTCAGAAATTTAGAAGGACACAATGTTTATACAATTTTAAAAGTCTTGAAAATATACTTTAATTCATAAATAATTTCAAAGGTTTTTTCTGCATCAATTTAAATCTTTAAGGCAGATTTTAATTAAACTATGATATCTCAGAGTAAAAGTTAGCTCAAAGACAGGTAATTTGGGTATAATTTCATAAGTCTGGCCCTATGGCATATTGGGGGTGGGGGGGGGGGAAGTAAATTGCAATTACATAGCAAACAAACAAACAAGTGCTTTAAGCTCAGTATATAATGAGACCACCAAATTCCATGTGACCTGAAAGAAAATCTGGTCCATAAAACACACCATAAGAGCAAACCAAAAGGAAGTGTGAGTTTTTAAATGTTTTGACATGTCGATGTCTGGTTTACATTCATTAAGAATACCTAAGGAAAAGAATCATCTGAAACCAGAGAACATGGTAGAAGACTGTGTTTACAATGAGATACAGGAAAAATACTGTGGACTATTTTTATTTCTTTTTATCAACTAGAATACTATTTTAGCTTTGTAAGTCAGTCTTAGGAAAAAAATTATGAAATACACGTTGTGCTTTTTTCTTAACCGCAATTAACTTAAAGTTACTTGGGCAATTGCTTGCTATTTTCTCTGTTGTACCCATAGGAATGACTCACAGAAACTGATGCAAACAGTTCTGACAAACAAAAAATTACTTGCTCAAGCAGTATGTTCTGAATGTCCAAAACAAATGAAATAGGAATGAATTTAACCCCCTACTCCAGTCACTACAGCTGAAATGAAAATATAGGCTCACCTGCCTCTGTGATTTGAGGGATGATATGTAAAAAACATGTTGGTTAAAATCAAATGAATGTTTGCTCTGTGATTATGCAGGATTGCTGCAAATTGTGTTGGCCCAACCAATCCCAACACACCCGTTCTTTTTAATCCATTTTGTCCTTTTTGACTACCTACCACATGCACATCTAATTAACCCCCAAGAAATCAAATACTTCAGGAGTATAATGGTGTATCTTTCTATAGTAAATAAAAAATAATAATTAAAAAAACCACCAAAAAAACCCCAAACAAACCCTCAAACAAACAAACAGCAACAACAACCCAAATCAAACCAAAATAAAATAAAATAAAAAACCACAAAACAAACAAAAAAACCCCAAAACCAACACAAAACCCCAGAAACAAACCCCTCCCCCAGCTAAAATCCTAGGGTTTGATAATGGTCTGTCTCTTTTCTATTAAAATCCAGTGAAATATCTACCACCAGTTCAATCTCAAGGACAATTTTGTCAAATTTTTAAATGTTTCTATTACTGACCTTCTTTAAGCATTGGACATTGCCATTATGTACTATTCTGCTTTCATGTATTTCTGATACTGTAAAGTATTGGTAAATGCTTTTTACAACTTCTGTTCCACATTTAATGAAAATCAAATTTGGAACTTGTCTGGCTATCTCCAGAAGTCTCTTCCAGCCCCAGTCTTTCTGTGAAATTATTTTTATCATGTAATCATTAACAAAAAATATAAAAACATTTCTCTGCAGATTTTTTTTAATTATGTAAAATTACATTTAACTGAAATTATGTTTGAAATAATTTAATTTGGAAAAAAGTCTAAAAACATTAAGGTAAATATACTTTGGTGTGTGTTTGTGTGTGTGTGTGTGTGTTTAGTTTTATTGTCTGTACTTGATAAATCAGTTTTTCAGAAATCAAAGAATTGATGTTCCCATCCAACTATAAATTCTTCCAAACTGAACTCCAAAAGAAATATGATATCATTGATTCCACTTTTGTGTTCTGGGCATTTTTTTTTCTCCTTTTGAACTTATCCTGTGCTATTAAACAGTCAAAAGAAAAGTTAGGAGAATAATTTATTTTATTCTCAATAGTGCACATTGAACCTGGAGGCATTTTGGTGTCACATAAATTGCACACAGTACAATAGAATGGTGGTAGGTCACTAGCCTTTCAAAAGAAACTCCAAAGGAAATGAGGTAATTGTAACATCAAGTGGGCAATCAGTAAATCTTACAGTGATGCTACCAATATTACAGTTAAAATGTTACAGTGAGGTCTTGTCTGCCCCTGAGGTGACAAAGAGGTTGTAAACACTGGGTAAAGCACCTTGAAATACAAGTAAATTACTTCATGATCACATCCAAATGTGCTTGTTCTCTTTGGCTTGTTTTTCTACAACTTTGTGGTTTAGCCCTCTCAGAAAACCTATTGTTTGTGACTTGGTTTCTTGTGGCGGTGCAAGAATTGTTTTCTTAAGTTTTTATAAGAAGTTTTATGTTATGTTTCAGTTCACTGTGCCCCCAGTTTTGTAACAGACCATCCCCTTTGAGTTGTTTCATGTCAATCATCCCACCCCCCACCTATCATTGTCAATCCTCTCTCTGCCCTGCTCTGGGGCATCCTGTCTGTCACTTCGGGACCCCTCCCCAGCTTGGGAAATTCCCAGGGAGGCGTCAAGTGATATAGGTCGATGTCCGGGGGAATTCCTTTTCCCTTTTTGTCAGTGGTCAGAGGCTTAGGAGTGGACACCCCCTGTTACCCCCCAAATTCCCTGATTTGCTATCCTGTTGTGACCTCCCCTGAACCCTTCCCTGCTCATAAGATCGGAGAGGGAAATTCAAATTCTCTCTGGCCGGCAGTTTGGACGAGCTCGAATAAACCATCTTTAAACCTGCTCAGCTGAGAGCCATCCTTTTATCTCCCACCACAGTCACAACACAATTTGGGCCAGATGCTGCTGAGAAGCTGAGTCCAGCAGGTAAAGACAGCCTGTTGGCATACCCAGACTGAAAACGCTCTGGCCGCTGTGCAGATATGAGCCAGCCAGGGGCCCGCACCCGCCTGGTGCGGCAAGGCACAGCCACAGTTTCTTCCCCAGAAAATAGACCGATAAAAACTTCTGGAATTGCTGGATTTGACAATTTTCCCCCTAAAAAGCCCCACTAATATAAAGATGAGTTTTAAAATATTTATTTATTTATTTATTTATTTATTTATTTATATTTACATAGCTTATTTAACTTAATTAATAATTTTTAAAAAATACTAAGCTCTCCTTAAAAGTTTTGAGATTGTCAAAGATGAATTTTGAATAAAAATCAATAGTTTTATTTGAATAAAAAAATACTTACTGGATTTTTAACATTGAGGAGAAACAGATTTGGACTTTTTTAATTCTGAAGAAATTCATAAAGTTGCTTTACTAAGACTTTGGAATCAGCAAAGAAGTTTATTCTCTGGAAGGACTGGCCAGCAAAACATAGGAGGAAGAATCGGACATAAATTTTCAGAAGTACACCTCATATTACCGAATGAGGCCCATGACTCGTACATGCTGGGATGTGCTTTCTCACAAAAGCAAAGGCCAGAATCAGATAGGTGTTTTTATTGCTCTGATAACTATAGAGCAATCACATGAGCCATCTCAATCAATGTACTCCTTCATTGCTGTAGAATAAAATAATCCAATCAACTCTTTGTGAAGTACTGAGTGAATTATTGCATAGGAATAACTAATGTTACAGACAAAGATAAAAGTTATCAGGGATCTGGCCAATCATTTCAATACTTTTTCTTTAGTTTCATTCCATTTTGATAAGTTTCCGGCAGATATTCTCAAGAAAACAGAGCTTGTGACTTCTCTTATTCAGTTTCTAAAGACTGTACAAACAGTGTTTGATACTAAAACAGAAGGGAAGGTAGTAATGAGAAACTCAGAGGATCTTTAAAATGAAGGTTATAGCTGTACAACTGTAATAGAATAGAAAGATTACAGAAATTTATGGAGATGGCACAGCAATCAAAGAGGCTTACCTAGACCAACATGCCAGAGTTCACAAAGATGCTCAGATGACCAACATACAACAGGCCCAAGTTAATATGTGATTCAATTTTTCTTGAATAATTCATGAGCAAGCCAGTTTTTACTCTGAAATGTCGTCTTGTGTTTTCTTACAAAAGCGACTGGAAAATACAGTGATATTTTGCTGTCTCTGTTACCTATTCTCAGAACCCACCTATTAAAAGTCATATGGCTAAAAAACCGAGTAGGAAATATACCGATATCAATAATATGACTCAGAAATATGTCAGAAAGAACAATTCACTTTAAATTAGAAACTATGAATTATGCAATTTGAAAAAACAAGGGTAGGCAATACAAATATGCTTTTTTTTTTTTGCAGCCATCATATATTGTCAAAATTCATGGCAAAAACATCTAGCTGATAAGAGTATAAATTTTTATATTTTACACAATTTAATGTGTGAGTGCCTTTTATTACTATTTTAATGATGACATGATTTAATAGATATGGACCCTTTTTTAATGCATTTGCTTGTCTGTTTCATTTTTAATATAATTTGATAATATTATGTGAAAGATATTATAACCATTATGCCAAAGCATTAATGTCATGTGTTGAATAATGCTAATTTTTATTAAAATGTTATTAATGCACATTTATTTTAATTTATACTATTCTTTAATGAAAGACTTCTGGAATATTAATATCTCTACCTAATCTACATTACATTACATCTGTGTATATCAATGCTTCAGGTGTGAATCGGAGAGTTCACTCAACTTGATTTAAAAAATAACTTCTAACTCAAAAAAGCCCCTATTTAAACTTCCATATTTATTCTATATTAAATGCTAGCAACAGTTCAGGAAAATGGAAAAGATGTTTCAAACTGGGTTATTAAAAAAAAAAAAAAAAAAGTTAGTGAATTTTCCATTCTTTTCATGTACACATCTAATTCTCTGTGCCAAAAGGTTGGTACCAGCAACATCCATCATTCTTGATATTGATAAATTTATCTCATATATGGAAAGATTACATGTAATTGACAAAATGGATATGGCTTGTATGATAACTAGCACTGAAAGAATAACTGATAAAGAATAAAGTACTTAATAAAACCAAAATTTTCTTGATCTCTTTTATTCCCTTTCCAACTATGGACAATGTCTTCAGGGAAGAATATTGAGTACACCGATTATTCGGACAGCTTAGACTCACAGATAAGCTGCATCCACTGCTGGCAGTAAGACTAAATCACGTAGTGGCAGGATCTAAGCTTTGGTCCAGGAGTGAGGGATTTATACCACACTCCTCCTCCAGGACGGGAAAATGGAGGAGTTCTGGGCAAGCCTCGACGAGGTAGGAGGAGGAGAAACAGCCAGATTTGGAGCTACCCTGTGGGAGTGTATCTCTAAGGAGAGATCTAGCAAACATTTAGTTTTGTAGGGAACAAAAAGTACTTTCTCTATCAAACTGCCTGGTGGGTACTTTTCTTTAAGAATATTCTTTTACAAATTCTTTCCACAGATGTCTCTCAATTAGAAAGTTATGTGATGTTTCTCATTTTTTTCCAGAGGGACAACTCACTGTTGTAAGAATTGTCTATTTTAAAGTCAGAGTTTTCTGTGAAAGATCCCACTGATGTCAATAATAACAAAATAATGTCACTATAATAACAATATTTTATATTTTATAAAATATATAATTATAATAAATAAATAAATAATATATAACAATATAAATTGTTCATTTATAAATATGCATGATATCTTATTATAAACATGATTATTTGAAAAGGAAGTAATATGTAATATATAAAAATACTGTTTTTTGAAATTCACTAGTGAATATTCAGATTTCACATTTCATATGCACGTTTTGCTAACATTTGGGTGTGCAATGAAAGAATAAAGGAAAGACAACTGAATATATGTTTTAAAGTTTATAGAAACATTCATGAAACTTGCCTTTTTTCCTCCTTCCTTAGCATTTAAAGCACATATTGGATCTTATTTGAATATTACCCATGTACATGTCCCCAAGATTGGTCTGTTTATTTATATTATTGACTACTAGAACTTTCAAAACAAGGCCTCATATTACCAATATATTCAACATATATTGGATGTTTTAAACACTTTCACTGAAATAACTAAGTGGGAATTTCTAACCAGATGGAAATTATTTAAAACAACAAACCCCCAAAACTAGTGAAATCCAAACCAATGGATTTATCATCTATGCCTTGAAATTTGCAGATGAGGAAATACGTTATCTTGCTACAAACTTTCAGGAGAATCAGGTATTGCCATAAAGCTATGTTATTTAAATAGAGTGTATGAATGTTTTTATTTGCATTTAAAATTCTCAACATTTGAAGTTATAACAATTCAGTTCAAGTAATTTCACCAAATATCTCTTATTACCTAATGAAGGACAGAAATTCCTTTTTTTGCTGAGATAGAAAATGAAATATTTGAATATATGATATAAATAAAAATACTGGAAATTAAAATAATGAACTTAAGAACAGTTGGTCATTTAATCTTCCTTGT